>NW_007249335.1:87728-156036 GCF_000164805.1 Carlito syrichta | reverse complement strand
AACATCAGACCAACACAGTTGGGGCACAACTGAGAGGAACAAACCCTGGTGGATCCTAGATGGCAAGCAAGATTAGGAGGACTCTACTCTGGGATAAGCCTGAGTGGGGCGTCCACTGCCAATACCTGGGCAGAAGACAACCTGGCACTTCTCCACCAGAGGGGAACCCCCTGAATATAGGAAAGTGGAAGGGGAGGACTGACACACCAACCCCCACCACCACTCCGGCCTCCCACCATGGGCCACTGGTGAGGGGACATTGTTTTGAACAACCTACAGCACTGCAGGAGATGGCAGTCAGACTTACCTGTGAGCAGCTGAGAGGAATAATCACAGAACCTGCCACAGGAGGGGTGCATAATGCCTAGAAACTTATTTTTTATTTATATTATTCTTTTTCATTTTGGTTTTCTTTTATTTCTTCTCTTGTTTTGGTTGTGTGTGTGTGTGTGTGTGTGTGTGTGTGTGTGTGTGTGTGTGTGTGTGTACGCACGCACATGTGTGTATCCAGTGTTCTTGTTTTGGAATTTTTTTTGTTTTTGTTTTTTCTGTTTGCTTTGTGTGTTTTTTGTTTTTTTCTAATTGTTCTTTTTGTTTATTTGTTTGTTTGCCTGTTCTATTTCATTCTACTTTTCTCTGCTCTTTTCATTGCTGTTACTTTATCTTGGACTTAAGGGGTACCCATTGCATCCTCATATAGAGTGATGGCAGGATAGTGTGTCTTAAGGGGCCCATACCCCAGTCAGTGAACATTGTGACTTGCAAGTAGTTTTTGAATCTTAGCTCTCCACCCTTCACCTTATTTAAATCTCAAAACTGTAAGAGACAGCAAAGCTTCCCATCCCCAGCCACGTTTCAAAATAGAACAAATTTCAAGGCCCTTATCAAGGAAGAATAGAGGATTGTGCAAATAACAGAAGTAAAATCCCCTGCTACTACCAATGAATAATGGAATTAAAGAGAAAACAAAGAGATCTGTCACAAATGAAGAAAATTGATGAAAGAACACAGGTAATTCCCAGTGTAATGCCCAAAGAAGCAATGCCCCCAAAATCCCATCTTAAAGCCCAAACAGTGGAAATCACCAATGATTGGCTGCAGAATACAACAAGAATTAGAGAATGAATGGAAAGAGTGACTAAGACTAATAAAGAAAGACAAGATGCATACTGAAAGAACTTGTAACAGAGATTTTGGCCATAAAAAAACTTCATATGGGAAATAAATAACATGATGAAAAACATGAAAAGCAGAATTAACCAAGCAGGAGAAAGAATCTCAGAGATTGAAGACCAAAACATGGAATTAACCTGTTTTATTAAAAATATGGAAAAAATTCAGTGAGAAAGAACAAAGCCTCCAAAAGACGTGCTGTTATATCAAGAGGCTGAACTTATGCCTGATCATATCCCAGAAGAAAAAAGGGAATCAGAGATCACCTTGGAACAAACATTAATTGAGATTATCCAAGAACCAGAGATACAACCATCTGAACACAAGAGATTCAAAAAACCCCTGCAAGACATCAAATGAGAAGTTCAACCCATCAAAAAAAAAAAAATCATTCAACACAGAGCACAGTTTTATAAAGCAACTGCTAAGTAAACTAAAATAAAAGGTATTGTCACCAACACTATCATAACAAGAGACTTAAATACCCCATGAACAACCCTAGATAGTTCATCAAGGAAAAAAAAGTTAACAAGGTGACTAAGAACTTCAACTTGATACTTGACCAAATGAACTTAGTAGATACCTACAGAACACTCTACCCAACAAGCATGGAATATAAATTTACTAAACACCACATGATACATATTCCAAGACTGACAACATCCTTGGCTATAAATTAAGCATAAACAAATTTCATAAGATGGAAATACTGCCACACACCTTCTCAGATGATAGTGGAATAACAACAAGATCCCTTCAAAAGCACACAAATACATGGACGCTAAGCATGCTAAAGAATTCCTGGGTCAAAACAGAAATCAAGAAAAAAATTAAAAGATTCTTGGAAACAAATGAAAATGATGAAATATCTTACCAAAATCTCTAGGATGCAATGAAATCAGTGCTAAGAGGGGAATTTATAACTCTACACAAACACATCAAGAAAAAAGAAATATCACAAGTTAACAGCCTAACAAATCACCTAAGGGAACTGGAAAGGCAAGACCACCAAAACCCGAAATTAAGCAGATAAATCCAGATCATCAAAGTAAAAGCTCAGATAGACATAATATCATAGAAAAAAATCAACAAAACAAAAAGCTTGTTCTTTGAAAGGGTAAACAAGATTGATAGACTCCAAGCCAGAATGACCAAGAAAAAGAAAGGAAAAGCCCAAATAAACCCAATTAGAAATGCAGAAGATCAAGTCACAATTGCCCACATAGAAATACAAAAGACTATCAGAGATTACTATGCACAGCTCCAGGGAAACAAACCAGAAAAAATTAATTAAAGTGGAAGAATTTCTGACATCACACAACCTCCTAAGTTTGAAACAAGAAGAAATTGAGACCCTAAATAGACCGATAACAATCAAAGAGATTGACTCCACTATAAAAAAACTACATACAAAAAAAAAAGTCCTAGACCAGACAGCTTTCCAGTGAAATTCTACAAAACATACAAGGAGGAGTTGATACCAATCCTATTGAAAGTATTCCATGCAATTGAGAAAGAACTCTTCCCAAATCATTTTAAGAAGCAAACATCACTCTGATACCCAAACTGGGTAAAGACCAACACAAAAATAGAACTACAGGCCAATAAACCCAATGAACATAGATGCAAAATTCTCAACAAGATTCTAGCAAATTGTATGTAGCAACATATCTCAGGAATTATATACCATGACCAAGTGGACTTCCTCCCCAAGATGCAGGGCTGGTTCAACATCCATAAGACTATAAATGTAATTCAATACATCAACAGATGCAAAAGCAAGAAGTACATGATTATATCATTAGATGCAGAAAAGACTTTGACAAAATCCAGCATCCATTCTTGATTTAAACCCTTAAACACTCCCTCTGGAACACTCAAAATAGTAAGAGTCATCTATAATAAACCCACACCCATCATATTACTAAATGGCCAGAAATTGGAAGCATTTCACCTGAAAACTAGAACAAGACAAAGCTGCCAACTCTCATCCTGCCTGTTTAACATTGTGTTGGAAGTCCTAGCTAGAGCAATCAGACAAGAGAAGGCAATCGGGGGTGTCCAAATAAAAAAAGAAGTTAGGCTATCTCTCTTAGTGGATGATATGATCCTATATCTGGAAAAGTCAAAGGAATCTGTCAAAAACCTCCTTGCACTGATAAAGAACTTTGGCAAAGTCTCAGGGTACAAAATCAACATACAAAAGACAGTCACATTTTAATACACCAACAACAAACAGGCAGAGTACCTTTTAAAAAGCACAATCTCACTCATTATAGCCTCGAAAAAAAATACCTTGACATTTTCCTAATCAGACAAGTGAAAGACTTTTTCAATGAAAACTATGAAACTCTGCTCAAAGAAATCAAAGAAGACACAAACAAATGGGAAAATATCTCTTGCTCATGGATTGGAAGAATCAACATTGCTAAGATATCCATCCTACCAAAGACAATCTACAGACTCAACACAATACCCATTAAATTACCATCATCATTCTTCTCAGTTCCGAAAATGACAATACAGAAATTGATTTGGAAAAACAAAACAACCTCAAATAACCAAATCAATCCTCCGCAAAATAAACATACTGGGAAGTATCACACTCCCAGTCTTTAAACTTTATATAAGGCTACAATAATCAAAACTGCCTGGTATTGGTACAAGAATAGACATGATAGAGATTCTGGAAGCAAAATATCAATTTCTTAACCAACTCATCTTTAACAAAGCCTCCACCAACAACCACTGGAGATAGGAGAACCTATTAAGTAAATGCTGCTGGGAAAACTGGCTGACAACATGCAGAAGAATAAAACAGAAGAATGATCCCTACCTACCACCATACACAATAATCAACTCTCAATGGATCAAAGACCTAAACATAAAACCTAAAACTTTAAAAATCTTAGAAAATGCAGGAGACACTCTTACAGAAATTGAAAGAGACAATCAATTCCTGATCAAAACCCCAAATGACCGTGTCATAAGAGATTAGAGAGAAAAGTGGGACCCCATCAAACTGAAAAGCTTCTGCAAAGCAAAAGAAACAGAAGAGAGACACCCCACAGAATGGGAAAAAAATATTTGCCAGCTGGATATCTGACAAAGACCTAATATCCAGGGTCTACAAGGAGCTCAAATGTGCTGAAAGATAAAAAGTAAAGAGTCCCATTAAAAAGTGGACAAAGGACATGAATCGACACTTCACAAATCAAGATGTGAACAGCCAACAGACACATGGAAAAATACTCAGCCTCACTAATCATCAGAGAAATGCAAAAAATTTTGAATGTATATTTGATATCATTATCATTTGTTTTTGTCTCATTCTGTTGCTTAGGCTGAAGTGCATTAGCCATCCTGAGGCCACTACAGCCTCAAGGTGCTGGGCTCAGGTAATCCTTCCACTTCAGCCTTCCACATAGTTGGAACTACAGGCATGCACCACCACACCCAGCTAATTTTTCGATTTATTGTAGAAATGAGGTCTCACAAAATTGCCCAGTCTGGTCTTGAACCCATGGGCTCAGGCAATCCTCACGACTTGGTCTCCCAAAGTGCTTGGATTATATGCATGAGCCACCATGTCCTGTCTGAGAATTCCAAATTAGAACCACACTGAGATACCACCTAACTCCAGTAAGAATAGCCATCATTAAAAAAATCAGAAAACAACAGCTGCTGGCTAGGATGTGGAGAAAAGGGAATGCTTCTACACTGTTAGTGGGAGTGCAAACCAGTTCAACTCCTATGGAAAACAATGTGACAATTTCTAAAATAACTAGAAATTGACCTTCCATATGATCCAGCAATTTCCCTTCCGGGAATATAACCAGAGGAACTAAAATCATTCTACAAATAAGATACCTGCATATGCATGTTTATTGCAACATTCTTCACAATAGCAAAAACATGGAACCAACTGTGTTGCCTATGAAAAGTGGACTTGATAAAAAAATTGATTCATATGTGTTACGGAATATTATGCAGTCATAAAGAAGGACAACATTATGGACTTTGTAGCAACTTGGTCTTGATGGTTTAGAGTCTATCATACTCAGTAATCTATCACAGAAGCAAAGGACTGGTATCACTCATAATTGGATTCTGAGAATTTATCATAATACTACGAGAAAGGGATTGGCAGCAGTGGGACACTGTCAGAAGAGTTAGGAGGAGAACACATAGCATCAATAAGGGTACCTGATCCCAATCCAAGTGAAGTGAGGATCAATGGGAGACCCAAACGTCACCTCTACAATGACCACTTATGTACCTACTTCTGAATTGCACCTCAATTCTTTATCATAAAAAATAAATAAACAAAAAATAAAATAAAATAAAATAAGATCCAGGAAAATCTAATATAGACTTTTGATACATACATACATTATATGCTGCTACTTATCTAGTTACATTTACAAGAACATAACACTATTTTAAGTACCAATTTAGACATTTAAAAATTTCAAAAATTACATTAATGATTTGTTTTTTCCTCAAATGCATACATACATGCAAAGAAGTCAAACTCTTGATGAACTGAAATCCAGAGGTATGATTTATTCTGGGTAGCCAAGTTTACCATAAAACAAATGATTGGTCTTCCTTTTAGAATTTTTAGTTTTAGTCTGATTGAATTTAAATGCTTTGAAATGTAACTGTTTTTAACAACAATAGATTAACTTAGTTCACACCCATTTTTTTTTCACTGAAAACAAGTAGAAGTATTGGGAACGGATTCTTTTTTTTTTTTTTTAATGCTTTTGAAAACTTCTGGGGACTGGGGGAGGGATATGGGAGAATGAAAATTGAAGTTCTGGGTCTTCCAAGAAGAATATGACTGGTGAATGCTTCACACTTACATGTCAGATTTATGATTCTCTAGGTTCCTGCACCTCAGAGTAAAGAACTAAACATTTCCCAGTCTTCAAAAAGATAAAACACCACAGCCGGGCTCGGTGGCTCAGCCTGTAATTCCTCGCTTGGGGAGGCTGAGGTGAGTGCACTGCCTGAGTCCGTGGATTTGAGACCCGTCTGAGCAACTTGGCGAGACCTCATCTCTACAATAAATAAAAAATTAGTCAGGTGTGGTAGCGTACGCCTGTAGTTCCAGCTACTTGGAAGGCTGAGGCAGAAGTATCGCCGGAGCCCAGCAGGTCAAGGCTGCGGTGGCCAGGAGCAGCCACTGCACTCCAGTTTGGGTGTCGGAGTGAGACTCCAACTCAAAAAAAAAAAAAAGATGAAAAACCAGATTTGAATGACCTTGCCCTATGATTTAGAAACAAAAATAAATACGTAAATATCAGAAGGAAGGCAATAACATTTAGAGACTCAAATTATCCAGGCACTTTATCAAAGCATTTTATTGGATACCTGAAGTTCAATAAAAAAATCAACCTTGTAAAAAGCAAAAATTGAAAAAAAATTAAGAATAAAAAATAATGAAAACAAATATTGGATTTATGAAAACAAATATTGGATTTATCAGACCAATTTTAAAATAACTAAAAGAAACTTGTTCAAAAATGAATAAATGGTAAATAATTACATAGACAAGTAGAAGTTAAATATAAAAATAAAATAAAATAGAAATTTATTATTAAAATCTATAATATATAAAACCAAACACTCATGAAAGGATGAGTTAAGGCAGTTTAACTCTAATTTAAGAGAGAATTATTAAACTGGAAAACTAATCAGAAGAAATTGTGTAGACTGAAGCAAAGAAAGAAGAAAATGGAAATGTAGAAAATGTAAATGACATATGAGATCCGAAAGTTCAATTCTGTACATAATTGGAGACCCAAGAAGAATGCATAGAAAGAATTAGACAGAAGAAATATATGAAATAAAATGATGGTTCATAGTTTTCCAAAACAGTAAACGCATCAATGATTCAAAAAGGGCTACAAACACATTAGTAAAATAATAAAAAGTAAACGCATAAATGATTCAAAAAGGGCTACAAACACACTAGTAAAATAAATAAAAAGAAAAACACAAGCTGGGCTCGGTGACTCAGCCTGTAATCCCATGCTTTGGGAGGCTGAAGTGAGTGGATTGCCTGAGCGCACGGGTTCGAGACCCACCTGGGCAAGTTGGCGAGACCTCATCTCTACAATAAATCAACAAATTCAGTGGGCGTGGTAGAGGCTGTGGTGACCGGGAGCGGCCACCGCACTCCAGTCTGGGTGACAGAATGAGACTGCAACTAAGAAAGAAAGAAAGAAAAAGAAAGAAAGAAAGAAAGAAAGAAAGAAAGAAAGAAAGAAAGAAAGAAAGAAAGAAAGAAAGAAAGACATGTTGACATAACATAAAACTACAAGAAAGCAAAGAAATTAGAAAACCTTAAAAGCAGGCAAGAATAAGAAAAAAACATACTTATGAACAAAACTATTACAATAAAAGCTATAATAAAACTGGAATCCTATTTTTTAGCAAAAACAAAGTAAGTCAGAGGAAAATTGAATTATATATTTTAGAGACTAAAAGAAAATTAGTGCTAAGATAGAATTGTAAGCTCAGAAAAATTTCTTCTAAAAATTAGAGCAAAATAAAGATGTTAAAACAAAACAACAGAAAGGGTAGATAATTAAAACACATCTATTGTAAGGTTATTTCCTCATGGAAATAGTATATGTACTAATTTGTATTACATATTAATGAATCATTAATGCATGTTTTAATCTCGTGTCACTACTAAACATAATAAAAGTGTGTGATAATAGTCTAATGTACAATAATACCAAATGATACATACCACACAAGAGAGCTTAATTAAACCAAAATAGTTCAGTGATTGTCTTAATGGAGTAGAAATTTTAAATTAATGACAAAGATTGCCAGACAGATATAACAAAATTTTAAAAATACTTCTTATAAGAGACAAACCTGAAATTAAAATGTTGAAAGAAAAAAATTTGAAGAGAGCTATTCATGAAACCCAAAATAAAATAAAGCTGGTAATGCTACATAAATATGAAATAAATGAAAATTGCAAGAAGAATGACAAGTTAAAGGACATCACAATGATAAAATGGTCATTCTATAAAGAAGACATACTCATTTTAATTTGTATGCATGTAATAAAATATTTTTAATATTTACGAAAAAATACACAAATGCAAATCTATGATCAAAATGGAGAATTTTACACAGTGACTAAGAGAAACAGAAAACAAAACAATTTGTAGGAATATAAATTTTACATGCAACAAATTTGTTTTCCTTACCTAAAGTTCAATAAGCATGTTTCAAGCACCTACAATATTTCAGGTAATATTTTAAGCTTTAAATCTAGTAATTTAATGATCAGTAACATAGACAACTATCTTGATTACATTAAGCTTATATTCTAGTGGGCATAGAAGGGTAAATAATTAAATGAATGTGATCAATTTGAATGATAAATTCTATGAGGAAATTAAAACCAAGTAATGTAACAGGAAGTGGACAGATATGTGGCAGTGGCTTACTTTAACACAGAAAATTCAAGGAAAAACTTTCTGAAGAGGTAACATTTGAGTAGAAACCTTTCTCCTTGCAGAAAGAACCAGACACCTTTAAACAGAATGTGCTAATATAAATTAGCAAATGTTTGACATAAAAAAGAACACAGCTTTTGAATTTGATTAAGATATACTGGAGATGTTACTTTAAGGAAGCTGTCAAACCATCTTGGCTATGACCTCCAACCCTACTAATCTCACAAACCTAGGACCAGCCACTGTTGCTTTGTTGTTGTTGATGTTGCTGCTGTTTTGTGCTGGGGCAGAGGAAGATATGCAGATACTCTTAGGGCAACTGAAGTACTGTTGTCTCTCTCTTCCTCACATGAACAGTTGAAATGTTTTATATTTCTGGACTAACAGGGTAATACTTTTGAGGTACAATAAACAATTAGTTTCTATTTCTGTGCGATTGAGCTGCACACAGTTGGAAGTATCATGGAAAGTGGGTTGGATAACCATATTCTTTCTGGTTCAATATAGCTTTCTTGTTGTTAGTTTTCCTGTTATTCATTGATGAATAAACCAGCAGACCTTCATTGGCTCTAATTCCAGCTTTTTAAAAATTGTTTTCTCTATTACCTTGAAGTTGGGAAAGAATAAACTACAGAAATTCCTGCCCTGTAGATCTCACTCCTTTTTCTGACATTGATGTAAGAGGAAGTCTTCTCCTGAGGTGAAATTAACTAATACTGACAGGGCTCATGATTTTATTTTTGTGGGAGAATGGGAATGGGAACACACCAAGGAGGAAGTCAGACATCAATCAATAGCTGTACCAGTGATTGTCTTCAGGTGGTGGGACATTGTATCACTTATTTTTTTTTCTTCTTGTCACTATTTTCTGCATTTTAATAAGGAACATATAGTGCTTTCATAATAGGAAAAAGAACAAAATGCTACAAATTGAAAATGAAGAAATTATCCAGGAAATATTCTTAAGTTGCTAAAAGAGAGAAGGCAACAATAAAAAAGTAAAAACATAAATAAAAACAAATATCAAAAGGTTACTGTTGTTAGCTGCCATGGACTCAGTTCCTATTACTGGTGATCAGTTGGCAACTTTCCAAGGACCTCAAGGTGAACACATTCTGTTTTGATGTAAAGAAAAGGAAACTGCATTGTTACTTAGACCTTATTGCTTTGTTCTCTATTTTGTTTGCCATCAACAGGCAGCTCTTAGTTGAGAAGCCTCACCAGTGAACCTATACACTTTTATTATTTTGCCCAGTGACCTGAGCAAAACCCATCCTTCAAGTCTAGTTATCAGTTCTTTGATGCTTGTCAGTGTTTGGTTCCCCAGGGTGCTTACGTGGTATATGCCAAAGAGCTTCTTTTGCTTTCTCCAGCTAAGTCCATGTTCTGAACTGACCCTGAATCCTGAAGATCCTCAAAGGTTGATCTCTGAAGAGGCATGTGTCTTAACATGCATATAAATGCACAGAGGTGCACACAGACAAATTCTGAAATCTGGAAGTAAAAGGAGTGTGAAGAGGGAGGAAAAGAGGAGAAATAAGAAAACAGGAATAAGTAAGAGTGAGATAAAAGGGGAAACTAGACTTAAATAAAGTACAAGAATATTTATCACCAAACTGCAATTTTGAAATAGGATTTAGATGATTATATTTGTGGCTATGTTAAAAAAGATATAGCATGATAGAAAGAAAGCATACTAAACCTTTTTGCTTCTGTCTAGCTTTCAAGTGTTTCATTTTAATGTCATCTCAAGACAAAATTTATACAATATGTTTCTGGTACCATTACTGGTATCATTTCCAACCAATACTGAATAATAAATGTTTTTTTCTCTAGAGAACAATGGAACAATTTTAGATTTTTATAAGTTCTGACTCTTTTTTCCTAGGTATAACATTATCTCTATGGGGATTTTTATATACAAGTATAGGCCCAAGATAATAAACAAACAAAAATACAAACCATAAAGTGACAGAAACAAATATTAGTAATCCCTCTAGCTTGATTTTGAAAATTAGAACTTCTTTACTATTATCACCTAAAATCCTGCTGGTTTAGTCACTCTTGTCCTATTGACTTTGGATGAATAATTTTTTTGTCAGTAGAACTATTAGAATTCACTTTAGAAAAGTATAAAAAGTTACTCTGGCCAATAAAAATATACTATACCTTTAAAATCAGACATTGAAAAACTAAGAAAAAGGCAATCTGTGGAGACAGGCACAATTATAAATAAATAAACTGTAGGAATTAATCATGAACATTCTTTACCTGTGCTCCAGGGGATAAAGCTATTCTCTTACTCTAAGTGTATTTCAGAGTGAGAGCAGACCTCTGAGAGTGCCAAGACAGATCGCTGTGCTGCTGGAGTCATTTTTAAAATTTTATTTTACTGTGGTAAGAACACTTAGCATGAGATTTACTCTCTTAGCAAATTTTTCAGTGTATTATACATTATTGTTGACTCGTGGTGTATTGTTTTACAGCAGATCTTGAGCATTTATTCATCTTGCTTTTCTGAAACTTTATGCCTGCTGATTAGTGGCTCCCCATCTCCTCTCCCCATCCCTTGGCAACCACTACCACTCTTTGATTCTATGAATTTGACTGTTTCAAATGTCTCATATAAGTGGAATCATGCAGACTGTCTTATTTGACTTAGCATAATATCCTCAAGCTTCATCCATCTTGTCACATACTGCAAATTCCCCCTTTGTTTAAAGACTGAATAGTACTGAATATGTATATCACCTTTTCTTTATTCACTTATCTATTGATGCACATTTAGGTTGTTTCCACATCTTCACTGTTGTAAATAGTGCTGTAATGAGCTTAGGATTACTAATATTTCTTTGGACTCCTGATTTCAATTCTTTTAGATAAATACCCCAAAATATCCAAAAGTGGGATATCTGAATCATATGGTAGTTCAGTTTTATTTCATGTTATTATTTTAAAAAAGAACCATTGTGCTTTCTATTGTGACTGCATCATTTTGTATTCCAATCAGCAGTGTACAAGTGTTTCAATTTTTATACATTTTAATCAACACCTGTCTTTTTTTTTTTTTAATGACAAAAGCCAGTCGGATAGGAGTAATGTGATATCTGATTGTGACTTTGCTTTGAATTTCCTTGATCATTAGTGGAACTGAGCGTTTTTTTGTTTTGTTTTGTTTTGTTTTGTTTTTTTCATATACTATTTTCATGTCTTTTGAGAAATGTCTGTTTAAGTTTTTAGCCTATCTTTAAGTCACTTATTAGTTGTTTTTAGTATTGAGTTGAAGGAGTCCCTTATATATTTGGAGGTTAACCCTGTGTAAAACACCCACTTTGTAAAAATTTCCTCCTATTCCTTAGGTTGGCTTTTCAATGTGTTGATTTTTTTTTCCTTTGCTGGGCAGAGATTTTAGTTTTATTTAGGCCTGCTTATTTATTTTTGTTTTTGTTGCCTGTGCCTATAGAGTCAAATCCATAAAATTGTTGCCAAGACCAATGTCTTAAAGTTTTACCCCTGTTTTCTGCTAGGAGATTTATAGTTTGTAGTCTTACACTGAAGTCTTTTTTGAGTTGACTTTTGAGTATGATTTTTTGAGTTGATTTTTCAGTATGATGCAAGATGACTCTAATTTTATTTTTTTGCATGTCAGTATCCAGTTTCCCCAGCATCATTTGTTGAAAAGACTATCCCATCCCCATTGTGTATTCTTGGCATTTGTGTTGAAGATCAGTTGACCTTGTATGGATTGATTTGTTTCTTGGCTATCTATTCTGTTCCATTGGTGTAGATGTTTGTCTATGCCATAGCTTTGCAATATGCTTTGAAATAAGAAAGTGTGATGCTTCCATCTTTGTATTTTGTTTCTTTTTTTTTTTTTCGAGTTGGAGTTTCACTCTGCTGCCCAGGCTGGAGTACAGTGGCACATTCACAGCCACCCCACCGTCGACCTGCTGGGCTCCAGTAACCCTTCTGCCTCAGCCTTCCAAGTAGCTGGAACTACAGGCTCACGCTACCACACCCGGCTAACTTTTGATTTATTGTAGAGAAGAGGTAGCCAATTTGCCCTGGCTGGTCTCGAACTGCAGGCTCAGGCAATTCATTCACTTCGGCCTCCCAAAGAGCTGGGATTATAGGCTGAGCCATGCCTCCATCTTTGTTTTTCTTTCTTAAGAATGCAGAATTGTCTGTCAGAATCTTTTGTGATTATATACAAATTTTAGAATGATTTATTTCAAGTTCTGAAATAAGTGCCACTGGGATTTTGATAGGTATTACATTGAATCTGTAGATGAATTCTAGCAGTATGGACATTTTAAGAACATTAATACTTCTAATCTATGAAGACAGAGGACTTTTCATTTGATTATGAATTTTTCAACTTCTATCATCACTGTTTTGTAGTTTTCAGTATATACATTTTTTACCTCCATAAGATAATTCCTAGGCATTCTACTTTTTGATGCAATGAATAATGAATTTGTTTTTCCAATATTCTTTTTAGATAGCTAAGTGTTAGCGTATATAAGTAGAACTAATGTTTGTACGTTGATTTTATATACTGCAACTTTACTGCATTTGTTTGTTTGTTCCATAACTTAAAAAACAGATTAGGGTTGTTTTTTTTGTGTGTGCGGAGTCTTTTGAGTTTTGTATTTAAAAGATAATGTTTTTGGCAAATAGGAATAATTTTATTTCTTCCTTTTCAATTTGAATGCCTTTTGTATCTTTTCCTTTTTTAGTTTAAAGATGTGGGGTACAGGTCAAGACTGAGTACATAAGTGGTTTACATGCAGGTGAAGTTTGGGCCCCCCGGTGGACCTCACTTTGTCTGGATTAGGATCAGACATCCCTATTGTTGTTATATGTACCACCCCCTTGCAGTGTCCCACTACTGTCAATTCCTTTCTTGTAGTATTATGCTAGATGTTCAGAGTCCACTTGTGAGTGAGAAAATGTGGTACTCAGTTCTTTGTTTCTATGATAGATCACCTGAGTATGATAGATTCTAAATCCGTACAAGTCCATAATTTTGCCCTTTTTTATGGCTGCCTAATATTCCATCATGTATATGTATCACGTTTTTTTATCCCTCCCTCTTTCAATGGGTAGTATGATTGGTTCCATGTGCTTGTTATTGTAAATAATGCTGCAATAAATAATCATGTACAGGTATCTTTTTCGTAGAATGATTTCAGCTCCTTCTAGGTATATTCCCAGAAGGGAGATTGCTGGGTAATATGGAAGGTCGATTTCTAGTTCTTTTAGAAATGACTATTTTCCATAGAGGCCGAACTAGTATGCACTAGTGTAGAAGCATTCCCTACTCTCTCATCCTCACCAGCATCTGTTGCTTTTTGTTTTATTAATGATGGCCATTCTTACTAGAGTTATGTGGTATCTTAATGTGGTTTTGATTTGCAATTCTCTGATGATTAGTGAGGTTGAGCATTTTTCATGTGTCTGTTGGCTGCTTGTATATCTTCTTTTGAGAAATATGTTTTCTTGACTTTTGCCCATTTTTTAATAGGGCTGATTTTTTTTCCCTTTCAGCACATTTGAATTTCTTGTAGATCCTGGACATTAGGGCTTTGTCAAATATACAGTTGACATTTTTTCCCATTCTGTGGTCTGTCTCCACACTCTCTTGATGTTTTCTTTTGATTTATAGAAGTTTTCAGCTTGATGAGGTCCCTTTAGTGTATCTTGTATCTTATGGCACGAGCTTTGTGGTTTTGATCAGGAATTGGTTGCCTCTTCCAATTTCTGTAAGAGTGTCTCCTGCATTTCTAAGATTCTTATAGTTTGAGATTTTACGCTTAGGTCTTTGATCTATTTAGAGTGATTTTTGTGTATGGTGATAGGTAGGGGTCCTGTTTCAGTCTTCTGCATGTGGTCAGTCAGTTTTCCCAGCACCATTTATTGAATACGTTCTCTTCTCCCCCGTGCTTGCTGGTGGAGGCTCTGTCAAATATGAGTTGGTTGAGAAATTGAAGTTTTGCCTCTGGAATCTCTATCCTGTTCCATTGTTCTATATGCCTGTTCTTGTACCAGTACCAGGCAGCTTTGATTATTGCAACCTTAAAGTTCAAAGTCTGGGAGTGTGATACCTTCTGCTTTGATTCTTTTGCTGAGAATTGTTTTGCTATTCGTGGCTGTTTTGGTTTCCATATGAATTTTTGTATTGTCATTTTTTTCATTTCCGGATCTGAGAAGAACGATGATGGTAATTTAATGGCTATTGTATTGAATCTGTAGATTGCCTTGGGTAGGATGGACATCTTAGTAATGTTGATTCTCCCAATCCATGAGCAAGATATATTTTTTCATTTGTTTGTTTCTTCTTTGATTTCTTTGAGCAGTGTTTTATAGTTTTTGTTGTAAAGGTCTTTCACTTCTCTGGTTAGGAAGAGGCCAAGGTATATTCTTTTCTGTGACCATTATGAATGGGATCGTGCTTTTTAATTTGTTCTCTGCCTATTTGTTGTTGGTATATAAAAATGCAACTGCTTTTTGCACATTGATTTTGTACCCTGAGACTGCCAGAGTCCTTTATCAGTGCAAGGAGGTTTTTGACAGATGCCCTTGGATTTTCCAGGTATAGGATCATATCGTCCACAAAGAGGGATAACTTTATTTTCTCTTTTCCTGTTTGGACACCCGATTACTTCTTTTGTCTGATTGCTTTAGCTGGGACTTCCAACACAATGTTGAACAGGAGGGGTGAGAGTGGATAGCTTTGTTGCATTCTGATTTTCAGGAGAAATGCTTACAGCTTCTGTCCATTTAGTAATATGTTAGTTGTGGGTTTATTGTAGATGGTTTTTACTATTTTGAGTTGTGTTCTCTTGATACCTAAATGTTCAAGGGGTTTTTTTCAGTAAGAATGGATACTGGATTTTGTCAAAAACTTTTTCTGTGTCTAATACTATAATCTTGTGTTTCTTGGTTTTTTTTTTTTTTTGAGTTCGAGTCTCACTCCATCACCCAGGCTGAAGTGCAGTGACACACTCATGACCACCCCAGCATCAACCCGTTGGACTCCGGTGATCTGTCTGCCAGAGCCAAGCAACACATCCAAGTAGCCAGAATTATAGGCATGTGCCACCACGTTCAGATTATTTATTTATTTATTTATTTATTTATTTATTTTAGAGATGAAGTCTTGCCAAGTTGCCTGGGCTGATGTCAAAACTGTGGGCTCAGGCAATCCACTCGCCTCAGCCTCCCAAAGTGCTGAGGCTACAGGTTGAGTCACCAAGTCCAGCCATGTTTCTTGTTTTTACATCTGTTGATGTATTAAATCACATTTTGGTCTTGCAGATGTTGACCAGCCCTGAATCCTGGGAATGCATCCTAGTTGATCATGGTGGATCATTTTTGAAATATGTTGTTGGAAGCAATTTGCTAGAATCTTGTTGAGAATTTTTACATCTATGTGTATCAGGGATATTGGTCTGTAGTTCTCTTTCTTAGTAGGATCTTTATCCAGTTTGGAAATCAATGTGATGTTAGCATCATAAAATGATTTGGGAAGAGTTCCATCTTTCTTGATTGCCTGGAATACTTTCAATAGGACGGGTATCAGCTTCTCCTTGTATGCTTTGTAGAATTCTGCTGGAAAGCTTTCTGGTTTATGGTTTTCTTTGTAGGTTGTTTTCTTATTATGAAGTCAATTTCTCACGTTGTTTTTGGTTTGTTTAGGGTCTTATTTTCTTCTTGTATAAACCATGGGAAGTCGTGTGATATCAGAAAGTCCTCCATTTTGTTTAGATTTTCAAATTTGTTTCCATACAAGTGTGTGTTGTAATTTCTGATAACTTTTTATATTTCTTCAGAGTCAGTTGTGATTTGATCTTTTGCATTTCAGATTGTGTTTATTTGAAATTTTTCTCTCTTTTTCTTGGTCAATCTGGCTAGTGGTCCATTAATCATGTTTATCCTTTCAAGAACCAGCTTTCTGTTTTGCTGACATTTTTAATGATATTCTTCCTCTCAATGCATACTTTGATGTCTGGATTTGTGTTCTGAAAGAGTATTTCTGGGTACCTTTTGTTGTTTGAGTTCCAAAGTCTATATTCTCAGTCACTATCTTTCTAGGGGTCTTGAGGGTACCCATGTCCTTCCATTGATTCTTCTTCATTTGTGACAGATTTTTTTCTTTTTGTTCCCCCACCCTTTAATTATGTTGCTCAGTGAGAGAGTGGATAGCTTTCATTTCTGTTTGCTTAATCCCCTATTCTTTCATAGGTAGAGCCTTTAGATTCATTCAGTTTTGAAGCCAGACTGGGGATTGGGGGGCTGTACTGTCTTTTTTCAGTTTTGAGATTTGTACAAAGTGTAATAGGGAGAGTTAAGGTTCAGAAGCTGCCTGTAGACCACAGTAATTGCTGATTGAGGTGTGGCTGACCTAGAACATATTTCCCACCACCTCACAATATGCCCATGTGGTGGGATTGTATGTATACCCCCAAAACCAAAATGGCATAAGAGAAAGGAAAAATACAGAAAAAGAAAGAAGGGAGAAACAAGAAAAATGAAGAGAAAAAAAGAAGAAAAGGGAAAACAAACAGGTAAACAAAGAACTGGGTAAACAAACAAATAAAAAAAACCAAAGATACATTCGCCTTCATATATACCCACATATGAAAAAAGAAGGAGGGGGAAAAAAAAAAATATATATATATATATATATATTTTTTTTTAGTCTTCTGCTCCCACTTGTGGCTGTTTCTGGATCTTTTGATTCCTTTTTTGCTGGCATGTCCTGAACACCACTGCTCTTGGCTGCCTGTGAGTGGGATTGGGCTCTGGTCTCTAGACTTCTTCCTTGTTCTTTGTGTAGTCAGGGAAAGGTTTTTGTGGTTGCTCTACCCACCTTCTCCATTGGGCCAGTCAGGTTCTCCATGTAGGTCAGATGCCCCACAAACTGCTGGAAGAAGGGAACTAGAAAAGTTCAAGACTCCCTTCTACTCATCTGCTGCTGGGTCTCCCACTCAAGCTGCATCTGTCATCCTGTGAATAGCCCAGTGCAGGAGTGGGACTTCTGGGAGTCCTCATCCCCCTTGCCTCTCCAGGTATCATGCATGTGGAATATCCTCTCTGGGTCAACAATGATCCATCCTAGAGGAATGCAGAGTTTGCCTCTCAGTCACAGGATGCAAGTTGCTCAGTAATGGGAAAACTGGAGCACATCTCTCTCCAGGTTCCAGGACAGAGAAAATGGCAACAGCCCATGCCTTCTCTGGTGGGACTCAGCTCCAAATTTTCTCCCTGTGTTTTCTCCATGGTCCCTGCTGCCAATATCCAACCTGTCACCACAGTGGTGGTGTCAGGCCAGGTGCCAGGTGTTGAGAGGAACCTGATCTCTACTGCCTCTTTTGGAGAAATGCCCTGAGAATGGGTGATGCTCCTGTGTACTGGTGGCACTGAATTCAGAACAGTGGTAGATGGCAGACACTTCAGCAGGGGAACCCTGGATGATTTTTCCCATGTCCTTTCTCAGTCTGCCATTCACTCACTCACTTGCACACATACACACACACAGAGATTCATCCTTATACACACTCACCCATTCATTCTTATGTGCATTCATTCACACTGAGATTCATGCACTCTGATGGGTTTAATCACATCATCTTCTGGGAATCTCTGTTTCTTTCCTTTTCTTTTCTTTCTTTCTTTTTGTCTCATTGCTCTGGCTAAACTTTCAGTACTAAGTGGAATAGGTGTAATAGAAGTTGAGAGAGGGGCATCCTTTCCTAAGTCATTATCTTAGAGGAAAAGCTTTTACTTTTGTACTATTGAGTGTGATGTTAGCTGTGGGCTTTTCATATATGGTCTTATTATGTGGCAATATTTTCCTTCCATTCCTAGTCTTTTGAGAGTTTTTAGATTACAAAAATCTTATCAAAAGTGGCAAACTTTGTTAAATTCTTTTTATTCATGCATAGAGATGATCATGTGATTTTTATTATTTATCCTGCTAATATTAATATAACATTAATTGACTTTTATGTGCACAACCATCCTTGCATCCTAGGAATAAATCCCACTTGGTGATTGTGTATAATCATTTTAATGGACTTGTGGAATACAAATTGCAACTATTTTTATCGAAGAGTTTAGCATTTATATTAATTAGAGATATAGGCTTGTAGTCTTTTCCTATGGTGTCTTTATATGACTTTGATAATGCTAAACTCAAAAATAAGTTGGAGGTTCTCTCTCCTGTTCAGATTTTTGGAGGAACTTGAGAAAGGTAAGCATTAATTATTCTTAAATATTTGGTAGATTTCAACAGTGACTCTATCAGGTCCCGGGATTTTGTTGTTGTTGGAAGGTTTTTGATTGCTGATTCAATTTTCATACCACTTACAGGTTTCTTTATAATTTTATTTCTTCATGATTTAGCTGTGATAGGTTGTATATTTCTAGGAGTTATTTTGTTAATATTTTAGTTAATTTGTTTTAAGTTACCCAACTTGTTGGCATATAAGTGTTCATAGCAGTCTTATAATTACTTGTACTTTTCCAGTGTCAGCATAATATCTTTTCTTTCCTTTATGATTTTATTTGAGTCTTCAAACAAACATATGAAAACAATTCCATTTCTAATAGTCAAACACACACATAAAATGGCTTGGCATCCACTTAACCAAAGAGATGAAAGACCTTTATAACGAGAATTAAAAATCACTGCGTGAAGAAAACAAGGCTGACACACACAAATGGAAAAACATCCCAAGCTTCTGGAGATTCAATATCAAGATGTTCATTCTACCCAAGGCAATCTGCAGATTCACTGGAATTCCCATCAAATTTCCAGTATCATTTTTCACATACCTAGAAAAGACAATACAGAAATTCATATGGAAGCAATTCAGAGGTTGAGTAGTTCAAGCATTCCTCAGCAAAAGGAACAAAGCTGGAACCATCACATTTCCAGACTTTAAACTTTACTACAAGGTTGCAATAACCAAGATAACATGGTACTGGAATAGATTCATAGACAATGGAACATGATAGAGAATCCAAAATATAACCAAGGACCTTTAACCAATTAATCTTTGGCAAAACTGACAAAAACATTGAAGAAAGGAAAGCATATTTAGCAAACGGTACCGGGAAAACTGGCTAACTACATGAAGAAGAATGAACCTGGACCCTTATCTATCACCACATAGAAAAATTAATTCAAAATGAATCAATAACTTAAATGTAAAACCTCAAGCTATAAAATCTTAGGAAAAAAACTTGGGGAACACCTTCCTAGACATCAGAATAAGAAATGAATGAATCAATAATTTAAATGTAAAACCTCAAACTATAAACTCTTAGAAAAAAAACTTGGAGAACACTCTCCTGGACATCAGAATAAGAAATGGGCCAGCATCGGTGGGCAGCCTGTAATCCCAGTGCTTTGGGAGGCTGAGGTGAGAGGATTGCCTGAGCCCACGGGTTCGAGACCTGCCTGGGCAACTTGGCGAGACCTCATCTCTACAATAAATCAAAAAAATTAGCTGGGTATGGTAGCGCGTGCCTGTAGTTCCAGCTACGTGGAAGGCTGAGGAGGAAGGATTGCCAGAGCCCAGCAGGTTGAGGCTGCAGTGGCCCAGAGCGTGCCACTGCACTCCAGTCTGGGTGACAGAGGAGACTCCAACTCTGAAAAAAAAAAAAAGAAAGAAATGAATTCATGACCCAGTCCACAAAAGCAAATGCAGCAAAAACTATAATTTACAGGTGAAAACTTATTAAACTGAAATGTTTTTGCACCGCAATATAAGCCATCAAGAGAGTAAAGTGACAATCCACAAAATGGGAAAAAAATATGTAAACTATACATCCTACAAAGGCTCAACATCCAGGATCTACAAGGAACTCTTCAAATGAATCAACAGGAAACAACAACAACAACAACCCCGGTAAAGAGTGGGTAAAGGGCAGAAAAAAGATACCTCTCAAAGGAAGATATTCAAGCAGCCAACAAACATGAAAAAATGCTCAGCCTTGCTAATCTCCAGAGAATTGCAAGTTAATATCACAATGAGATGCCACCAAACACCAACAAGAATTTTTATCATTAAACAGTCAAAAAAAAAATAAAAGATTTTGGTGAGAATGTGGAGAAAAGGGAATACTTCTACACTGTTGGCAGAAATTTAAGCTAGTTCAACCTTTATGGAAAGTGCTGTGGGTTTTTCTTAAGGAACAAAAAGTTGAGTTATCATACAATCCAGCAACCCCACTTCTGAGAATGTACTCTGAGGAGGAATGCAAATTGCTCTACCAAAATGACACCTGCACACACACATTTATTGCTGTTCTCTTCATAATAGCAAAAACTTGGAACCAAACCAGATGCTCATCAAAAGTGAACCAGAAGAAAAATCTGGTACATGTACACAATGAAATACTATGCTGCCATAAATAAGACCAAAATCATGTTCTTTGAAGCAACATGGATGCAGCTAAGGACAATCATTCTAAATGAACTGTCACAGAAACAAAAAAGCTAGATACTTCATGCTCTTACTGTTAACATTCCCTGTTCATTGGCCACACAAGCACAAAGGTGGGAACAACAGTTCCTGGACACTGCTAATTGAGGGAGGAAAGAAGAAGAAATAAGGGGCACACAACTACACACTGTGTGCCAGGTCTACTACCAGGAGGAGAGAGGATTTGCTAGAAGCCCAAACCTCACTTGCATGCAATTTATGTTCCAGTAAGGTCTCACATTACCCCACAAACTTAAAATAAAATAAAACAACTGTATCTTTAAACTTTTATTCTAAATGAAAATTAATGTAACTACTATTCTCCTAGTAATTAAGTATTCTGTATTTGTGCATTTGTTTTATCAGCCTGTTTTATATTTTCTTATGTTCTGTGTTGCTGTTAATGTCATTTTGTTTCAGCTTTAAGAACACCTTTTAGCATTTCTTGTAAAACAGGCCTTTTGTTGATAAATTTTCTCAGATTTTGTTTGTCAGGATTATTCTTTACCTCTGTTTCATTTTTGAAAGTTATTTTTTGGAGGTATAATATTTTTGGCTTGCAGTTTTTTCTTTCACCACTTTAAATATATCTTCCCTTTCCCTTTGGGAATGCCAGGTTACTGATAAAAATTTTGCTAATAGTCTCATGGAATTCCCTTATATGAGACAAGTTACATTTTTTTACTACTTTCAAAATTCTCTCTTTTTGACTTTTGATAATTTGATTATAATGAGTTTTGGTAAGGATTTTGGGAGGAATTATCATAAATAGTGTCCTTTGAACTTTACTGATGAGAATGTCAATTTCCTTTTCCAAATTTAGAAAATTGTAGCTGTTATTTCTCTGAATAGATGTTCTGATTGTTTCTCTGTCTCACCTCCTTCTATGAGTTCCCTTATGTGTATATCAGGACTACTTGATAGGTATTTTCATGCCCTTACACTTTCTGTACTCCTTTCATTCTTTCTTTTTCTCCTCAGACTGAATTATTTCCAGTGACCTGTCTTTGAGTTCATTGATCTTTTCTTCTGCTTGATCAATTTAGCAGCTGAACTCCTCTAGTAAAATTTTCAATTCAGTTATTCTGTTCATTTTCATTTTGGGTACATTTTATATGTTCTACCTCTTTTTGAAATCCTCAGTTGTTCATGCATTGTTATTTTGACCTTGGTGAGCATCTTTATAACTATTATTTTAAATTCTCTGTTAAGTAAGTCATGTAACTCCATTTTTTTAGAATTGGTTTCTGGAGATTTATCCTGTTACTTTTTTGGAACATTTTTGCCTAATTTTTAAAATTTTTCTTTACTCTGCTATTTTCTGTGCATTAGTCTAACCAAGCATCTCCCCTAGTATTTATGAACTGGGCATGGTTAAGAGATGACCCATCACCACTCAGCCTGGACAGAAATTCTGGGTGCATTTATCAACCCTTTCTTTCTTCCAGGGAGAAGTACCTATGGTTTTTGTCTGTCCACTTTGTGCTGAGGTAACAGGTGGGGATGGACATGGTGTCTAACAGCCCAAGTTGGCATTTTGTTCTCCTTCAGATGGCTAGACTGTGCTGGATGCATATGGAATTAGATATTCACGATTGGTGAGACAGATGTTAGTTTTTTTTTAAAAGACCTAGAGGAGCTGGAACACTGAGCATATGGATATACTCATTCTCTCCACAAGGCGTAGCTGAGAGTGGGCATTTTTTTATCTGCTCTTTTTGTGCTGAGCAGGAGAGATGATAAATTTCATCTCCTAGATCAAACCATCCCCTCCATTCTGTCCTGCGCAGCCAGACTGGGCTAGACCTATCGAAGCTCAAAGCCAGCAAGACAAAAACAAATTTTGGGTTGAATCCCCTGGGAAAAGTTGGAATGCTGGACACAGTAACCAACCCCTTCCCTCCCTGAGTGAATCTGGGAGCTAAAGCATCTCTTTTTAATCATATGACTCTGTACTGTGGGTAGGGTCTTTGATGAGAGTGTGTACTAATTTTCTTTATGGGCTTCAGTGAGCCTGCTTTTATATTTTTCCTGTGTACAGGGAAATAATTTCTGATTTCTCACAAAAGGAATTTGACCATAAATTGTTGCCAAATTGAGGTGTTTGTGCAAAGAGAGAAGGTCCAGGACTTTCTAACTCTGTCCTCTTTCTGATGTCACTGCTTGCTAGAGCCATTTTTAATGCAAGTGGATCAGAATAAAATTTATATTTCAGCAGTTATTATTTAAATCAAAGACACAAGTTGAGTTTGGAAAATACTATTGGTGTAACTCTCCAGAAGAAAAAAGATAAATATTTTAGGTATGTGAATCATCACAATAGTCTGTCTACATTTATGGTTAAAAAGGAGTAATAGGGAAAATAGAATATGAATGGAGAGGTGAAGTACATTTATTTGTAAACTATTATTTTATACTCAGAATTTAAACAAATTCTCAATTCTGTTGTCTGGAGACAAACAAGGAATGTTTCATTCTTTCCTTTTTAAATTTTAGAATCATGGGGTAGGATTTGGGCTTCTGATGAGTCCTCTCCTTACCAGTGGTGGGATTGGTACACATTGGGTGGTTTGGTGTCTCTTATTCCTCCACCCTTTCTCCCTCCCTCCTTTAGCAGTACCCAGCATCTGTTGTTCCAGTTCTTGTGCCTGTGCCAATGCTTAGTGCCCAGTTATGAATGAGACTATAAGGTATTCAGATTTTTGTTTCTGTGATAGTTCACTTAGAATGATGGTCTCCAGTTGCATTCATGTTGCTGTAAAGAACGTGCTTTTGTTCTTCTTTATGGTTCTGTCGTCTTCCTTCATGTAGATGTACCACATTTTCTTTATCCAGTCCACTTTTGATGGGCATCTGGGGCTATTATGAATAGAACTCCAATAAACATGCACAAGCAAGTCTCTTTTTGAAGAGCAATTTGTGGTCCTTTGAGCATACTCCTAGGAGTAGGATTGCTGGGTTGAATGGTAGCTCTACTTTTAGTTCTTTTTGATATTTCCAAACTGCTTTCTGCAAATGTTGAACTACCTTACGTTCCAATCAATAGTGTAAAGCATTCCCTTTTCTCTGCAGCCTCACCAACACCTATTGTTTTTTGACATTTTAATGATAGCCATCCTGACTGGTGTAAGATGGTATCTCATTGCAGTTTTGATTTGCCTTTCTCTGATGATTAGTGACACTAACTATTTTCTCATATGTGTGTTGATCCCTTGTAGGTTTTCCTCTGAGAAGTGTTTACTCCACTTTTTTTTTTTTTTTTTTCGAGTTGGAGTCTCACTCTGTCGCCCAGACTGGAGTGCAGTGGCCACTTCCGGCCACCACAGCCTCGACCTGCTGGGCTCCGGCGATCCTTCCACCTCAGTCTTCCTAATAGCCGGAATTATAGGCATGCGCTACCACACCCGCTCCACTTTTTAATGGGATTATTTTTTTTCCTGATAGCTCATTTGAATTCCTCATACATTCTGGATGTTAGACATTGAACAAAGGACTATTTTATTAGCATGCAGATTGTGTATTCTAGGGATGATGGGATGGAGTAACACTCAGAAACAAAGGGACAGGAGAAAAGATTGTGAGAGGAAAAAGTTAAAATATAAAGAGCTATAACTTGGCAGTAACTACGTTTTAGATATAAGGCTTCACATCTAAATATAATTCTCCATCTATTCTCATTGCTGACTTAAGTCATTTCAAAGAATAAATAAGATTTTTGAAGTTCATTTTTCACAAAGCACTTCGTATGATACCTGGCATTCAGTAGACAGCAAATCACAGCAAGCATTGTTGTCTACACGTGTCCTGGGCTCAGTGTTCAGGTGCTGCATAATACCATTTAATCAAAATAAATGAAAACATTTTTTCAGGGTCAATTACAAATCAAGTTTCTCCTTGAAGAAACTATAGTGATCTACTTGCTTCCTCTTCTGGAAATGTTAACAGCCTTTCTCCTTTGTTCAATCCTATAACAGTTTATTTCTATACATGTATTTTACTTTTACCGTTCTTTTCTTTCTCTCTTTTTTCCTTTTTATTTTTATTTATTTATTTTTGCCATCTTAGACAGTTAACCTCCTATACCTTAGCTTAGAAAAGTAGAACCAGTATGAAATAAGCAATCTGTAAATGGACATTTTCAATTTATTGCTGAAAACTTCACTCAGATTCTCAGATAGTCCCTTCATGATGTTTGTCTAGGGAAGCAGAGCAGAAATGATTTAATTTTAAAGCAAGGGACTGTTCCCTAAGCTTTAAGTAAACAAATTTCTCCTTTCTTCACAGTGTGGTATTTTGTCTACTACTTTGGATCTTTCAGCATGTTGCTTTCTTCAGATGTGTGGCTTGGGGAATCTTTCACATTCAAATCTCTTAACCCTTATTTTACCATGTAAAAACTATAATAAATATTTGTCAGAATCTTTTAGTCATTTCCCAGTGGCATCTAGAGAGTAGTGGGTCTGAACCTTAAAAGTAGAATGCTAGAATACAGATGGCGACGTTAGAGAAGTTGCCCAGCAGCCAAGCAAAAATTCATTTCAAGTCAAGAAAAATTTTAAAAGTAGAACATTCAAAGCATATTTTTCAACATTTATTTTGACATTGGAAGTTACCTTTGTTTGCTTATTTGTTTGATTTTACCATCTCTTGACAATGCCTTGATCTTCAAAAGGAAAACAAGCCTAACTTGTATGAACAACATAATTACAACTTTTACCTAAATTTCAAAGACTATTGAGAGTTTTACCAAGTTTCCTATCAGAAAGCATCATAATTCATTCACTGACTTTTCAAAAGAATGAGTATATAATGAACCAAAGAAAAGGAAAGATCATTATGAAAACCTGGCCTAAAGAAACAGAATCAGCTTAAGAGCTACATCTATTCACAATGAAATTAAAAGATTGTTTCCCTTATAAAGCTGAGCTGGGTTAAGCTGGTCATCTGATATAACTGCCTGAACTGCACAGAGTTTTCATGAAATCTTTGCTAAGGGCATTCTCTTCTCTACAATTATTCACGTTATTATGTATCCTTCTATCCAGATCCAATGAGAAGCCAACTATATAGACTGGTATGAATTTTTAAAGATTTCCTCTGTATTATCTCTTCTAGCTTTTGTCTTCATATAATTTTTCTTATCAAGTAGGAGAGAGGCAGGGCCTGAGCATGTGGCCGGTGGAACCATGGCTCACATAGCATCCCTGTGTAGGAAGCTTCTAGATACCCCAGATAAATGTGGCAGGTCAATGCAAATTCTCCCACTGGGGTAACTTTTGGTCAAGTCTGCAGTACTGTACTAGCATAATATTAAACCCATAGAGAGTTGACAAGCTGTGTCTTTTGTCTCTAAACTACCCAGTTCCACCTCTGCTTCCACAAGTCCAATCCTCTCTGATTAGTTGTTTCAGTAGCAAATGAAATAAAAATCCATGGTATTAACCTGTCATATTAGAAAACCCTTTGCTCTGGCGCATACATTTGGCACAGCTGTGTATTTTGCATTTAAATATCACTCCACCAGTGGGCTGCTCGAAACTATTGCTTTTCTATGGGAAATTAAACAGGGAGCTGCTTAATGCTCCTTGTTAGTTTTTTAATAAAAATGAAAGTGAGAAGCCAGCACTACCGAGAACAAATGTCTGCAGGACCCCATGGCTGTGCTAAAAAGTAAAAAGGAAGAACCAAAATGCATATTACTTTAAACTGCCCCTGCACCGGTGGTTTTGCAATACCCGTTCCACTGTGGCCCTACGAAATTGCCTCTCAAATGTTGTTTAGAGGTTATGTTAAATTGGGAGAGTCTTCTCCTGGGATCATTAGGCAGCTCTCAATTTCACTTCCTAATGAAATATTGAAAGTTACAATTTAGGGGCCGAGCTGCAGCTATTGAATTTGTGTGACTTCTGCAGATTAAGGAGTCAAGAAGAGGACAAGAAATAAAAGGAATGGAGGAAGCAAAGAGACTGACAGATCCAGATGCAGAAAGGGAAAAACACAGAAAGATGAGAGAGTCTAGGACAGAGACTGAGAGGGACATCCAAAGAAAGCATAGTTAGACCAAGAGAGAAAAAACGGTGGACCAACACCCTGAACATGAATGAGTGTCTGACATGGCATTAAACAGAAACAATTTGTAATTTGTCTAGGTTTAGCCTTTGGTCTCTTCACACTTATTTCTAGGGCCAAAAAACAAACTTTTAAGGAAAGTAATTCCAAATAGATCTAACTGCAGCATACTTATTTCAAATGCAGACCATGTCTGCTGGAGTGTTGCAGAGATTTGTAATTGTAAACGTGAAATTAGTGGATTAGCAGCAGTGTCCCAAAGCAATAAGGGTTTATTTCTTTTCCTTCCTCACCTTTGTCAGTTCTATACTAACATGCACACAATTAAATATATTGAGATGACAAAATCTAGTGATCCAATTTTTAAAATAGTCATATGAACATGCAGTAGACTATATAACATGTATCAGCCAACTTTCTGTAAAGGGTCAAAGAGGAAATATTTCAGACTTTGGGGGCAAAGTCTCCATTGCAACAATTCAACTCTGTATTGCAAGGTGAAAGCAATCATAAACCATAAAAAATGGGTGTGACCAGATTCCAATCAAATTTTATTCATAAAAACTGGCATTGGGTTGGATTTAACACAAGGATCAGGCCTGGCTATGCAGCAGCAATTTTAGAGTAATTCAAGCAACATTCCGACTAAGCTTCCAGGTGGAAACAAATGCCCAGCAAGGAAGCTTTTCCTTATAGTTCTAATTATTTCATATCAGAATTCAAGTGCCCCTAACATTTCTAATGTTGGAGAAATTTGCTCCCTTAGTGGTCACTCGAATCACAGGTAACTGCCTTTGACACAACTGAAGTGAAATCTTTATCACCCAAAAGTTCATGTCCAGGCTTTCATTCCATTTGGAAAAGAGTGAAAGTTTTTAGAGTCTACATATCCTTTATTTTCTACCTGTTATAATATTTTCTTAAAGTACTTTGATTTTTGTTTTATTTTTGTTCTTTAGTATCATCTTTAAGCACTCACCCGTCAGATTTTCAGTCTGTTTTTAATTTATCTTTTCAGTAATGCCTTGATATACAACATTCAAATGAAGTTTTTTTTTTAAGTTCCAAGAAGTAGTAAACTTGAAATGTGCATAATTAAAACATATATGACTAGAATACTTCATAATTAGGGCTTAAAGGTAGAGACAATGTCCAAATCACTAAGGACATCTGTGTCTGCAGATATTTCTGTAAGAAGTATTTTTTAACATCAAATATTCAAGGAAGAAATTAAACCATGTAGGGTAAACTTATAAGGTATACTTTCCTAAGAGTTAAAATTTTCTTGATATTGTTTCCTCAAAGAAAACATAAAGAAGTATTTTGGCTGATATCATGTGATATTCATTAGGGACGTTAGGGTGTTCTTATGGTGAAATGTGAAATTGGAGCAAGACGTCATGTAAATTCATTTAACAAACACATTTTACAAGTCAGATGAAGAAACCTAACATCACTAACCAGAGCTTGAACTTTTCAACAACAGCACCATCAAAATAAGGTGATGGTGGCTTCTGCATCATTCCTTCAAGATCAAAAGAGAAACTGGAGTCATCTTTTCTAGGTCTTTACTTTAGCAAGATGATGTTTATTTATACTTAAAGACATGAATGTATCCTACATTTTATAGTAATATTTTCCACCTTTTACTCAAGCAAAATATTACATGAATTTTAAGACTAAGATAGATACTTGGTGAGAGAGAAAGAGTAGGGGAGAGAAGAATGCACTTACAAGTTATTTCTATGGAAAAATTCCTACACATCTCACTTCTTCCTCATCTCACCCATCTGACTTGGTTAATTGTTTGCTCATGGGAGATAATAAAAAAAACAGGTTTTAAAGTGATTTTTGCAAGTGTTTGAGTATGACATTTTGTTTGTTTGTTTGTATTGAGTTGGAGTCTCACTGGGTCGCCCAGACTGGAGTGCAGTGGCTGCTCCCGGCCACCGCAACCTTGCCTGTGGGGCTCCTGCGATCCTTCCGCCTCAGCCTTCCGAGAATCCGGAATTACAGGTATGCGCTACCACGCCCAGCTGATTTTTTTGATTTATTGTAGAGATGAGGTCTCGCTGCCCAGGAGGGTCTCGAACCCGCGGGCTCAGGCAATCCACTCACCTCAGCCTCCCAAAGGCACAGGATTACAGGCTGAGCCACCGAGCCCGGCGAGTATGACATTTTAAGAAGGAAGATGTTTCACCTTTTAATTTAAAAATTGAATGTGAAATCTCATATTCAAGATTTCTATTCATGTTAGCCTGGAGTATGAACATATAAGGTAAAAGACTAAAAATATTTCAGTTGAAACAAAGGATATGTAGAGAGTGGTGCAGCATATTCACAATGTCAAAGATCCCAAAGCCAGGCTCCTGCCTTTTGGATTTCCCATAGAAAATTCATCATAGAGAGCAATATTAAAAAAAATAGAATGAAGGGGAGAGGGTATTGGTGGGAAGAGATTAAGAAATAAAATTAAGAAAGAAGATTTTGAGTAGTTCATATTAGTTTTATTCTTCTTTTAACATGAATGGGAACTAAAATCTATTTGATTGGAAGACAGAATTCAGGGCAACATGATGTGACTCATATAGTTGACTAGTAAAGAACTCAAGATAATCAGAAATTTTAGGGTGAAAAAGATTATTTTTCAGACACTTTTCAGTATCCTTTTAACTATTTTATATTTCTGCCTGTTTTTCTATATTTTCTGGTTGTGTGATAACAGAATTATCTGATTTCAGTCTTCTTTTGCTTAGCTTTTTTTTTTGTATCACCGGTGCATTTTGATGTGCCCACAGAGTTAGCCCAATATGTCAATTTTATTCAAAGAACAAAATGTCTAACCTATATTATTTTTTGTGTTTGTCTGCTTTCTCCCTAACCTATCCACAGACGGACACACTTATGTATCCTTTATTTGAGCTCCCTATTCTCTAATTTAGAATATTTTATAATTTGCTAGGCTGTGATATGGTATTCACGTTGTCTCACTTAAAGTCAGAGAATTTTGCAAATGAAATCACTTCAAGACAAGATGATGACACATCACAATTTTCCTTTCCTGGTTGCAAGCAGTGTAATGTATTAGGTGAAAATTATCAATATCTTAGAAGACAGTAACTCAAAACTCCTGCGGCATAGATACAATTGGGTGGGGGAAAGGAATAAAATTGGCAAAAGAACATCAAGAAATTTTAGAAAGTGATAAAATCTAGAAATGCATTTATGAATGACAAGTATATGATTTTTAGCAACTTACTTGTTAAAAGTTGAAAAAAGTGCAGAGGCTATGTTTTTCTCCATTCCTTTTATGATTATTGCAGTTGTTATTGTTGAATTATTCCAGCAGCACAACTTTTTCTTCAAAGAAATTTCCTAGAGTTCATTAATTACCTGATTTCATGTCAGCCAGATATTTCCCCCTTAAAGCCAGCGCATGATAGCAGTTGATGCCTGGTGGCTAACCTCCTGGCAACCGGTGCAGCTTCCTTGGATGATTAATTATTCATTGAGCACCTACAGTGCCCAGGGAACTTGCAGCTTGCTAGGCAATCTAGGAACTTGCAGCTTGCTAAGCAAACACTAACCAAATGAGGCAAAGGGAAATGTGACAAATTTTCCCTTCTGCATATTCTGGAGCCTCAAATGGGGAATGACTCTTGGACAAGATAGGTTTCGTGCATGCATCATTTTAGAAGTTTAACAAAATCATTTGAAAATGATTAGTGTGCTAGTGTGATTGCTACAAATCAGAAACAATATAAAAAAACAGACTTTCTTTAGTGGCAAGAAATACACATACAGAGTATTAAACTCAGAGTTTAACATATGTGTTTATCTATCTAACTTTCATCTGTCTATAGTTATTCATATATACAGTCATGTATCACTTAACAATGTGTGAACAGCATGGAGTGTACTTCCACAAACCTAGATGGTATAGCCTACTATATACCTACTACACACCTACATAGCTTATGTATTACTCTTAGGTTTCAAATAAGTACAACATGTTATTCTACTGAATACTATAAACAATTATAACACAATGCTAAGTATGTGTGTATCTAAACATATCTAAACATAGGAAAAATCCAGTAAAAATATGATTTAAAAGATTGGAAGTGGTTTACCAAAATAGGACGCTTACCATAAATGGGGCTTGGAGAACTAGAAATTGCTCTGGGTGTGTTAGTGAGTGAGTGGTGAGTGAATGTGAAGGCCTAGGACATTATTGTAGACTACTATAGGCTTTCTAAACACTGTGCACTTAGGCTACACTCTATTTAAAAATATTTTTCTTTCTTTAATGATAAATTCATCTTAGCTTACTGTAGCTTTTTACTTTATGAACTTTTAATTTTTTTAATGTTTTACAAAAAATTAGCTTAAATCATAAACACATTGTACAGGTATACACAACTATTTTCTTATTTCATATTTGTATTTCATAGGTATTTCTGTTTTTTACATGTTTAATTTTTTAACTTTTTAGACCTTTTTTGTTAACAATGAAGACACAACACATACATTAGCCTAGGTCTACAGAGGGTCAGAATCATCAATATCACTGTCTTCCATCTCATCTTGTCCTTCTGGAAGATCTTCAGGGGCAATAACATATATGAAGCAAGTCATCTCCCATGATAACAATGCCTTCTTCTAGACTATCTCTTGAAGGACCTACCTGAGGCTGTTTTACAGTTAACTTTTTTTTTTAATAAGTAGAAGTACATTCTTCCTCTACTTTATTTTTCTGCTACTTCTTTATTTATCACAATGATAAAAAATATAGTATAATAAATACATAAACCAGTAACATAGTCGTTTATTATCCTTATCAAGTATTATGTACTATACATGATGATTGGTGTTTTTCTCTTGTATGAGTGACAGTGTAGTAAGTTTGTTGATATCAGTACCATCACAAACACATGAGTAATGCATTGTGCTATGAGGTTAGGATGTCACTAGGCAACAAAGCATTTTCAACTCCAGTATAATTTTATATGCGATCTGTCATTGACTAAAACAGCATTACACAACATATGACCATATGATATCCACGGAAGGAAAAAAAAAGAACTCACAGGGCAAAATATTTTCAACCTTTGGTTATGATGGTTAAAAGAAATTTGGTCTATTTAGTGTGTGTGTGTGTGTGTGTGTGTGTGTGTGTGTGTGTGTGTGTGAATTTGAACACATCCTCCAAGCATGAATACCATGCATGGATGTAAGAGCACCCTAGAAACAGGGCAGTTGATAAAGATAATTGTGAAAATCTCAGACTGAAAGATAAAGATGTTCTGAGGCCTCTGCTAGGGAAGATGTGAGGGTGACTAAACCATGCTGCCAGGGGATAGGATTCAGGGATCCTTAGTTGCAGTTTACCACCTCATTCACCAGACCAGTTGCCAAATGTTTTGTTGATCTTTGAGGCATGAAATGGGAATTCTCTATATAGATTGTTACAACAAGCCACTTTAGTGTTCCGTCTCTTGACATATGGTTGCAAAATGTTCATAGAAACCCATAAATAACACGAATGTACAGGGTTTTGGCATGCTTTCTATATTGCCTATTATTTTACCATTGAGAACATGGGGGTAGGAACAGGGTGTTGCTCTTAAATTTAGAAAAAAAATATATATGTTTTCAAGCATAAGACTGGATAGCTTTTGTTATTTAGTTTTTAAGTTAGAATGTCTTTTTGAGCTCTGTTTTTATCTTAAATGTGGAATGCCATTAGGTACACTGAGTTTTTTGAAAACTTGCCCTTTTATCATTTTTTTCAACTGTCAGTATTGTAAGATGTAAATGACACAACTATACACAGAAAATCAGAAATCTTATTTAGTTCTAAGTCTTAGAAGCTCCTAAACAAAATTTTTGCATGCATATCAACACTGATCACAATTAAAACCAGATACAAATTAGAATATTACTTAGAAAATGCAGAAGTTGAAATGGATTTGATATGAAGACTTTAGCTCTTTGGTGAGTGAGACAATATCATTTGCAAAATTTTCTTCATTTATCTCTGTAGAACTGGAAAGAGACAAGCCTCTTTGCCCTTATTGTCAGAAAACTCTTTACCTTTCATGCCTGATGTACTGTGGCCCAGAAAAACATTAATTCATGGGCTAATTTATTAGACCTTGATTTTGATATATCCATTCTTCTTCCTGAAGAGTTATTGAACCATCATCTTATCTTCCATATTCCCCAAACATCCTCTGGTTGATACATTTGCTAGTAGGGTTGACAATTAAAATAAAGAATCCCTGTAGAATTTAATTTCAGATGAACAACAGATTTTTTTAAAACAAATATTTCTTGTGCAATATTGTAGACATATCTACACTAAAAAAATCACTCACTGTTTATCTGCAATTCTGATTTAACTGGGCTTCTTGTAGTTCTATTGGCTAAATTTGGCCACCCTAATCATAATATTTCTTAGGAAAACTACACACACTTTTGAAAGATATGTTTATGTGAGCCAAATGTATCACTCTTTACTTAACTATCCTGCTTGATTCTTTAAAATAGAAAAGTCAGTTGTACAATAATTGATGAAAACAATATTTATATTTTTTTCTGGCTCTAGCATCTCCCAAAGAACGATATATTTTCACTTCCTGTGATACAGATTCCTTTAGCAGAAATCTTTGATGTGGAGCCTCTGCCTCCTGTAGCTGCGAAGTGCAGAGCCCGGAGAAGTTCATTTGACCTCTTCACTAACCACAGCCATCAATGTATTTCCACTTCATTTATTTTCATTCCTTGAAGTCACAGCACAAATAGAAAAACTTCAGCAGAGTAATTATATGACAGTGGGGGCAAAGGAAGGGACCCAAAGTGCCGTGCATTGGAGCGTTAAAAATATTGTAATCAATGAGACTTCTTACTCAATGATGTGATTCATTTGTTTTTAAACATCTTGTGGCCACATGTGGTCCTAGACTGGGAGCAAAATCACATCACCTGCTTTTGAGGAGACTTCATAGCATCATGTGATCTTTACCTCTTGGAAGAATTGTTTTTAAATAGTAAGTGCTTATCTCTACCTATTAAAATTTGTGGATGCAGTGGTGTGTGCCTATAGTCCCAGCTACTTAGGGGGCTGAGACAGAGGATCACTTGAGCCTAGGAATTCAAGGTTATATTGTGTAATGATACCACCTGTAAATAGCCACTGCACTCTAAACTAGGCACCATAGCAAGAATTTGCCTCTAAAATAATAATGATAATAATAATAACAACAAAAATAACAATAGAGTAGTCCTTGGCATATGGTGTAGTGTCAGGTAAATATTTTTAAAAAAATAAAAAACAATATGTGATGAAGTTTCTTATATTGAAAAAAAAAATCCTTTCCTAGAAGTTTAGAAATCTATGTCTGAAAAGGTCTTTTTTCTTGATATTATCTGCCGAGATCCGTTCCTTAATGCTTTTATCCATTTTTTACACAGAATGACTTTAAGCTCCAGTTTTCTCGTTTGTAAAATGATGATACTAATACTTACCTCCCTTAGTTGTCATGAGGATTAAATGAGATGAATGTCAAGGTTCTCAGCTTAGTTCTGAACTACCGCAGCTTAATAGATTATTTGACACTGGCTGACTAAATGCCTTCTGATGCGCTACTCATACCATTTTGCAACTTAACATTCACACACTCAGGGAAAATGCTGTTTCTTTACACACACAATGCTTTTGACAGCAAATGTGTGTGTTTTTTTACATACCCCGCAATTCTCCAACTCTCTGGGCACCAACTGGGTGTCCTACAAGTTAATCCAATTCTGAGAGTATCTTCCTGGAGTTAACATTAAATCCCACAAATTAAAGGGCTCAGTCTCAGAAGACTGTCCTCACTTCAGATACCAACTGGAAGTCTGGGTCTCCCATACTTCTGACAGACTGGCTATAAATCGGAAGTTCCTATAACCCCTTCCTCCTGTTCAGTAATTTGCTAGAATGACTCCCAGAGCCCAGAAAAGCACTTTGCTTACAATTAGTGATTTGTTGTAAAGAATAAAACTCAGGAGGAGATGGGAGAGATTCACAGGGCAAGGATCTGTGGGGATGATATGCCTCCCTCCCAGGGCTTTGCTGCTTTTACCAACTGGAAAGCTCACAAATCTTGTTGTTCAAGAACTTTTACAGAGCTTAATCTCTACCTCCTCCACACCCTTACTGAAAATCAGTGGGTGGGGCTGAGAATGTTAAGTCTCCAAACGCCTGGTCTTTCTGGTGACCAGTTCCATCCTGAGACTATCAGGGAACTCTACCCTAAATCACTACATCAGCATAAACTCAAGTGTGATCAAAAGGGGCTTGCTGACCAGGAATGGTGGCTCATGCCTAAAATCTCAGCATGCGGAAGAGTCACCAGAGCCCGGCAGGTCGAGGCTGTAGTGGCCATGAGTGTGCCACTGCACTCCAGCCTAGGTGACAGAGTGAGAATCCAACTCAAAATAAATAAATAAATAAAAAGTGGGGGTGCTTGCTATGAATAAGAAAAGATACTCCTATTATTCAGAGAAAAATGCAAGTGTTTTACAAGCTCTGTACCAGGAACCAGAGACAAAGACCAAATATATTTACTTTATGTCATGCTTTCTGAATCACTAACCTACATCTTGCCTCCACGTGGAAGGCTGCATTCTGCCATTTTCTTAGTATCATTGAAGAGATAATTGTTCTAATTTTAGTGTTATTATACATTTGTCCTAAAGGGCCTGATGGCTTGTGTTTATTTGTTTTTATGTTGGTAAACTTCTTTACTAGGTTGAACAGCATTTATAAACATTCTATTGCCAAATTTAGACATGGATAGATTTCTTTAACTGATGGAAATTTTAAATGAGAAGCAATCTGCATATTATCTAATTGTTACCCTTTATTGTTCTTAACAATTAAATACTTTACAAAAAACTTGAAAAATTGTTATATGTCAATAATGAAAGCATAATCTGAGGAAGGCAATTTGTTTATTGTGACAACCTGATTTATTATAGAAATGAATCAATAATACTAAAGATTGTCCAATGTACCTTAATCCTCCCTAACACAGCAGCTGGAAGAATGGGGTTTGTTCAAAAAAAAAAAAAAAAAAAAAGATGGCAAACTCATCACAACAGCATTGTGTAAAACTCATCACAGTAGCATTTTTAGTAAAACAATATTCTTAGAACCACTACAGCTGAAAAAGGAATAAACATCTCAAAGTTAGACATAACATTGAGTTTTGTTTGAGTATTTAATTTGCAATGGAACATTATGCTATATAATAAAGAAAAACCAAAAAGGGTCAAAGGGAGCAAAAAGCTTACAAAAGAACATCAATATAATTGTGAACTCATTTACATCTTAAGTAATTAACAGCAACTTGTATTTTTGAAATTTCTCTATTTCTTACAGTAGCTATATTTTATGACTTAATGAAATTCCCCAAAGCACAACTACTGGAGAACACTAAAACTTACAATTAAAACATACTTTTTAGTAAGAAAATATATATCTTACTTATAAATATAAGTGAGATAGATACCTCCTAGGATCTCAGAAAAAAATGCATGCTAAAACTCATTGAACAGAGTATTACAATATTCAACCTTAGTTAAGACTTTAGCTCTGGTCCATCTGCACTAGGCATCAAGGCCTGTGATCATAATGTATTTAAAATATTCAGAAGCACAGACAATTTACTAAACCTGGTCAAACAAAAGAAATGAGTAATTACTTCTTACTTAGCCTTTAATTAAAATAGAAATCTTTCTTGAAAGATGACTTTTTAAAAAATTTGTCTTTCTCAAAGGAGGTTATGTATATTCTCTTTTCACAGAATCGATATTAAAACCTAATGAAACTCCCTACATGCTTCACATATACAGGGAATGAATGGAACAGACACTATTTTTATAGATATGACTTATATGAATATAAGACCTGTATTGCCTAAACTTGTTAGAAATATTGTTCAACCTATAACTCTAGACATGGGAAATCAAAAGACACAACATCATCATGACTATGCTTGAAATTTATGGGAAAAACCAAAGATGACTGGTTTGGGTGAGTTACCTGTAAGGAAGAATTCAAGGAGAATATTTGAAACTAGGCTTAAAGCTTAGGTATTAAAGAATCAGAGAGGATGTATGTAAGAGAAAGCAGGAAGCATCAAATGGAGTAAAGGGCAGTCATATACAGTTATCCCTCAGTATCTGTGAGGTATTGGTTCCAGGACCCTCACTCCCCCAAGATACAAAATCCTCAGATATCTCTGATATAAAATGTTGTAGTATTTGCACATACTTATCCACATTATTCTATATTTTACTTATAACACTTAATACAGTGTAAATGCTATATAAATAGTTGTTAGACTGCATATTTTTATTAGTATTATTTTTTATTTTTTGAATATTTTCTATTTGTGGTTGGTTGAATCTTTGATGCATAACCAATGGATATAGAGAGTATACTATATAATATTTATAGAAGCAAGTGTTACTCTATGGAACTTCATGGTTAAGAACATACCTTTGGATTGAAACATCTCTTGGTTTCAAACCTGACTCTTTCCTTTACTACTTGTGGGTCTTGTCACAGTTCTAGAAATATCAGGAACTTCATCTCTATAATGAGAAGATGATAATATTACTTCTCTCGTAAGTTTTTACATCATGAAGTGAGAACATGTAAACAGAGATCATAGTACTCATTACACATAACAATAATTTATCTTTCTTTTATTATTATTATTATTTTATTTTAAAGATGTGGGGTACAATTCAGGGTTAGGTATGCAAACATTGATTATGTGGGTACACTTATTGATGAGGTATGGCCCTCCTTCCCCTAGTAGTTTCCCTCAACTGCCAATCCTACCCCCCCACCCTGACAGTTTCCCATTACTGCCAAACTCTTATAGTATTATAATTGTTCAAGGTCCTCTTATGAGTGAGAACATATAGTGCTCTGTTCTTTGTTTCTGTGACAGATCACTGAGTATGATCGACTCCAAATCCATCCAAGTTGCTGCGAAGTCCATATATTTGTCCTTCTTTATGGCTGCATAATATTCCATTGTGTATATGTACCACATTTTCTTTATCTAGTCCAGCTTCAGTGGGCAACATGGTTGGTTCCATGCTTTTGCTATTGTGAATAGAGCTGCAACAAACATACATGTGCAGGTAGTTCATGTGTAGGCCAGATTCATTTCAAAAATCATAAATGAACCAAAAGACTGCCACTATATGTTATGCAAGGAGAAAATAAAACTGTGCAAAGGTAGATAATCATGCTATATAAAATAAGAAGTCAACACGGAAAAACTTCAGTGACTAAATATAATGAAGCTAATATGTATTCAGTATAAAAAATATCCAAACACAAATATTGAGAACCATATAATATAGAAAATAAAAATTCACCACCATAACCCTGACACTTAATCACTTAACAATGTACTTTTCTTTCAAATCATACTTTTAAAATTTAATTCACACACACATTTACATTTTTTGGTAAAAACACAACTGCATTATGAATAGCTGTCATGACTATTTTGGATGTCTTTCAATAATAAATATGTTAATATTATTATGTAATACGCTACATATTACCCTAGTGCACAAAATTTCCTACTTTATTTAAGTAATCACTAAGAATGAACATTTAAAGGATTTTCAAAATTGTGTCACTATAAATGACATTAAAATAAACAAATTCTTGGATTAGAAAATAAACAAAAGAAAATAGACAAATCTGTGCAGAAAAATTACAAATGAAGGAGTTTGGCTACACAGAATCACTTTCTTTCAAAGAGTACAGTATGGGAAGAGGAACAGAAAGTAAGTATACACTAGCAAAACCTGACCAGCACTTCCTCATCCAGGTGATCGAGCTTAACATTGATAGTGATTAGTTATGTCATTAGTATGTACCTGTATTAGTCTCTCAGGCAGTGTTTTTGTCCATTTGTGTTTCTATAAAAGAATACCTGAGGCTGGGCAATTTATATATATGAAAGAAAAAAAAAGGTTGACTTGGCTCATGGCTCTTCAGGCTGTACAAGATGCAAGGCTCTGGCATCTGCATCTGGGAGGGGCCTCAGACTGCTTCCACTCATGGCAGATAGAAACAGAAGCAGGCCTGTGCAGAGGTCACATGACAGGAGGAAGAAAGAAACAGAAAAGGAGGTGCCAGCCTCTTTTCAACAACCTTTTCTTGTGGGAACTAAGAGTGAGAACACACACTCCCAAGAAAATTGTACCATGCCATTCATGAAGGATCTGCCTGCCCAATCCAAACACCTCCCACCAGGTCCCATCTCCAACACTGCAGATCAAATTTCAACCTGAGATTTGGTGTGACCAATCAAACCATATCTAAACCATGGGAAGCTGCTATAACCAAATACCAAATACCATAGACTGAGTGGTTTAAACAACAGACATTTATTTCTCACATTGCTGAAGTCTGCAAAGACTAAGATTAAAGTGCTGACCAGTTTGGTTTCTTATGGGGGCCTCCTTCTTGGCTTGCAGATGGGTGCCCTCACTGCATTTTCACTATGTTCTCACATGATGGAGAGAGGCAGAGCCCTGGTGTCTCTTCCTCTTTTTATTATAAGGACACTGATTCCATCATGGGTCCCCACCTACATGAACTTTGTCTAAATCTAATTACTTCCCATAAGCCCCATTTTTAAATATCATCACATTTGGTACTAGGTTTTCAACATATACAGTTTAGAGAGACACTGTATTCCATACCTGTATGCTTGTGATGAAAATGACACTTTACTTCTGTGATTATCTTTTCAAAAGCATGTAGTTCCAGTGTAGACATGGAATAAAAAAAAAAACATCAAGCAAATCCTAGTGGAGGGACATTCTACAAAATACCTTACATGTACTCCTTGAAACTGTCAAAGTCATAAAAATAAGCAAAGTGTGAGGGACTCACAGCCAACAGCACAACCTATAAAGATGCAACAACTAAATGTAAGGTGGTTTCTTGAAAGGGAGTTTGGATCAGCGGAAGTATGTTAGGTAAAGACTAAAGAGATCCTACTAAAATACGAACTTTAGTTGATAACAATGAACCAGTTTGGTTCGTTAATTATTAAAAAATGTGCCATATCAAGAAAAATGTTAATAATAAGGGAAACATAGCCGGGCTCAGTGGCTCAGCCTGTAATCCCGCGCCTTTGGGAGGCTGAGGTGAGTGGATTGACTGAGCCCGCGGGTTCGAGACCCGCCTGGGCAGTGAGACCTCATCTCTACAATATATAAAAAAAAATCAGCCGGGTGTGGTAGTGCATGCCTGTAATTCTGGCTACTCGGAAGGCTGAGGCGGAAGGATCGCTGGAGCCCAGCAAGTCGAGGCTGCGGTGGCCGGGAGCGGCCACTGCACTCCAGTGTGGGCGACAGAGTGAGACTTCACCTCAAAAAAATAAAAAATAAAAAATAATAATAATAAGGGAAACTGAGAACAGGGTATTTGAAAACCCTATCTTTTTAATTTTCAAAAAAAAATCTGAAACTGTTCTATAATAAAAAGTTTATTGAAAATAAATAAAACATATAATTTTTTCTACATGCCAGAATATTCAATATAAATTCCTAGAAAGTGGAAAACTCTGGGTCAAAATATATTCACATTTGAAATGCTTTAAATATATGCTTTCAAACTGCCCTTTAGAAGGTTATACTATATATGTAAACTGAGTTTGTGAGTACATATTTACCAAAACCATCCTCAACTCAGAATATTATAATCCTTTAAAGTATTTTTAATTGACTAGATTTTAATTATATCATTCTAAAAAATATTGCATATAACGTTTTAGTATTAAAGCTGACTGTTTTTTTGTATGTTAAGTGGCCTTTTCTCTAAGTTTATAAACTTATGTATTATATATTAGTTGGCATTTATATAGATTTAAATATTTTACATATTAAATATATGGGCTAACAGGAATATTTTAACATTCAAACCATTTCAACAGTTTGAGACAGGTCTTATTCTTGCCTCTACCCTTATTTAAAACTATGTCTTCCTGGTGCCTGGCAGTGTATTCAGAATGAGACAAAATCTCGAGAATGGATTTAGTTAAAGTGTTCACACACTGTTTCATTTTTTATATCGTCTCTACCTCTGGGGAAAACACTTGAAGCTGCCTTCCAGCTATAATTCTGGTATGAAAAATAAAGAAGATTGTATAACCAACTGATGGCTGCAATAGATTTAGTTGCCATTTAAATTTAGAACAAGGTGCATATTAAATATTGTTATATATTTTTTGTTTGCAATGATAATTCTGTGCATAAAAAACTAAATATTATAAGCAAGTAAATATGACAGCCAAATTCAAAAGATACCAAAAATCAAGAAAATTATGAAGGGCAAATAATTTTCAGAACTACTCAATAAAAAGATGCTAAATATTTATCATCTTCTCTTACGGTGGTAAGTGTTATATACATTGCTTTTTATTCCCATTGTATGTAGACTTTGTACCAGTTTTTCCAGAAGCATATTGACATGAATAATAAAATTGTATAACTGCAATAACCCTCATAAAAATAAATATCCTCTTTAAAAGTCAAGCCTAGAATAATTATGCACTTCATAGAACCAATTAAGCAGTTTTTACTGTAAGGTGACACTCATGCCAAGGCTAGAACTAAAAATGTCTATGTGGACTTTATGCATTTATACAAAAGATGAATTGCTGACCAGTATTTTGTCATTTTCCTCTTTAGAAGTATCTGAAAGATCTGGGATAGTGTAGTTTTTCCTGTATTCCCATTAGAGTTTATTGAAACTGTGTGATTACTGAGAAGAAAATATATAGTTTGTAAATCTGTTTTTTTGAATAGATTTCAATTTCTACCACATAACTAGTCACACTGACCATTCGTGAAAACAGAGCATTTCTACACAGTTTTGCCCTATATACCTTCTACAAATGTCCAATATGTGAAAAATCTAGTTGAGAACATTTGTTAATATTTATTGGACATATATTATGTGCTGTTCTAAAGGCTTTAAATAGGACAATTTTATTTAATCCTCACATAACTTCTTGATGTCAATATTATTATTAATTCCCCTTTTTATATAAGGAAAATAAGACAGGTAATTAAGTATCTTTCCACCTATCTCAAGGCTACAAAAGTGGAGAAGTCACTTGAACCATGTTGCCTTCTTTAGAGACCATGTTCTTGAGCTTGTCTTGTTTCCTTCATAGATTATAAGAGATCTTGAGGCAGCACTGGAAAAAAGATGCTGTTAAATCAAAGTTAAGATCATGGACAAATGGGAAAACAGAGGGAATGTGGAGAAATTCTATTAATGTGATTCAGCCTGATGATGTATATAATAAACCAAATTCCTTCTATAGATTCTATAGATTCTAAAAATATTTCTTGAAACACACCTAATATGTGTTTCAGGAACTGAGTTACTATTTAATTAATACAAATAGACATGTATTTTACATTGTGATGCTTATCATTGCCACATATCAATGATACATTATAACAATTATGATAAAGTGGAAACAACTGTGAGTTATGGAGGTTATAATGTGAGATATTTTTAGACTGAGTAAATGGCAAATGTAGCTTGTAGGAGAGATGATGGACCTGAGATAGTGAATGAAAACATGGTAATTTGCTTCAGGTGATGTTACTCCAGGGTAGAGTTGGACAATTGCATGAGTAGAAAGATCAAAGTGGAATTTTCAAATTTAATGAGTAGTGAAGAATGTAATATTACTAAAATAAATAGGTAGGGGTGGAAACTTTATTCATCTCAAGAACGACGGACTATCTTTGACAAATTTGTTGCAGAAAAACACACAAATATGTTTATCTTTTAAATATATCACTCTTTCTTCAGTGTCAGAACAGATTCAAAGTGGTCAAATGTGGAAGGGGAAAAGAAAGATGGGATAAAATCTATTGCGTTAGTCCAGATGAGATAGAACCTTAACCAGAGTGGTAGTTATGGAGGGAGCACATATTTAGAAAATATAAATGGCAAAACATGGGCATTAATTTGATATAGAAAGAAAAGATGAAGAAATAATTGAGAACCCTGGATTTCTAAGTTGCTTACCTTGATGAATGGTAGTCCATTAATTAAAATAGGGAATGATAGAGGATGTCATGATATTTAAGAGAAAATACTTAATTCAACTTAGCATGATATAGAGTTATCTTTTGAAATGTTGAAACACAATTGCCATTGTGTAAGAAGAAGATTAGAGTCTGGAATTCAGAAAGGAGCACTGGAGCCGGGCTGGGTGACTCAGCCTGTAATCCCGTGCTTTGGGAGGCTGAGGTGAGTGGATTGCCTGAGCCCGCGGGTTCGAGACCCACCTGGGCAACTTGGCGAGACCTCATCTCTACATTAAATCAGAAAATTAGCTGGGCGTGGTAGCGCACGCCTGTAGTTCCAGCTACTTGGAAAGTGAGGCCGAAGGATCGCCGGAGCCCAGCGGGTCGAGGCTGCGGTGGCCGGGAGCGGCCACTGCACTCCAGTCTGGGCGACAGAGTGAGACTCCAACTCAAAAAAAAGGAGAAAGGAGCACTGGAATAAAGAAATAAAAAATTAAAGCTGGGCTCGGGAGCTCAGCCTGTAATCTCAGCGCTTAGGGAGGTCAAGGTGAGACCTCATCTCTACAATAAATCAAAAATTAGCCGGGTGTGGTAGCGTGCGCCTGTAGTTCCAGCTACTTGGAAGGCTGAGGTGGAAGGATCGCCGGAGCCCAGCAGGTCGAGGCTACAGTGGCCAGGAGCCGCCACTGCACTCCAGCCTGGGTGACGAGTGAGACTCCAACTCAAAAACAAAACAAAAACTAAATAAAATCACGAATAAGGATGTGATTGCGGAGGGAGAAAGAATATCATGAAAAGGAGAGAAATGAATCTTGGAGAATTCTAATATCTAAAACCCATGAGGAGAAGAAAGTAATAAAGATCAACATGGATAGGTTAGAAAGGTGGGGTGTGTATATTGTTTATGGAAGCCAAGGGAAAAGAGACTTTCAATAGAAAGAAAATGATTGATAGTGCTAATGCTACTTTGAATTCAAATAAGATAAAGACTTAAAATATCCATTGAAAATAACCTATAGAAAACCAATAATCTTTTTGGATAAGGTGATGAAATAGCTTCATTATTATTATTATTATTATTATTATTTACTTCCTCGCTGTCTTTTCCTCTATTTTTCAAAAATTCTGTTCATTTTTGGGGGCTAAGAGAGGTGAATTGGAGGTAAATTGGTGAAGGATATAATCAAAGATATAGACTGCTTTTAACGTGCACAAGGCAGTATCTATCATGTTGTAAGTAATCTGTATAATCTTAACATTTATTTAGAGAAATATGCTTATTCTCAAATTAGCTATAAGTGGCCCACAGACAAGGCATTTAAAATGTTACTTTTTTCAGTTGGCAAAAATTAACCACACACTCACAGTCAATGCTCACAAAGAGAGTCATGATGTTCATCTGGTTGGTGATTGAGTGGCCACCATTTTTCATTTCTTTTTGCATTTTAGCATGTTGTTCATGATGAAAAGTTTGGTGGCAATTTAATATGAAAATTTTAGGAATGCTGTATCCAGGAGGGGAGCTGATTCAAACAAGATAACATATTGAGATAAAATTCAGAGGCTGAAAATAAAATTGTTACGGACATTGTGGCTGTCTGTGTTGTAGACATAGTGTTGGCTAGGCTTTAAGTTCTACTTTGTCCTTGGAAGGCTGAGGTAGAAGGATTGCCTGAGTCCAGCAGGTCGAGACTGTGGTGGCCATGAGCATGCCATTACACTCCAGCTGGGCGACAAGAGTGAGACTCCAACTCAAAAGAAAAAAAAAGTTCGACTTTGATTCTAAGTTAAAGGAGTTTTTTTTTGTTTTTTGTTTTTTTTCACTTCTCTATTCGCTCTAATACTAATCCTGTTCATGTAGAAATGACACTTACTCCACATGGAATTATCATGCTAATTTACTGAGCATTGGCAGAAAATTTAATAATCACATCACACTATTAAGTCCTGCAGACCTCCATAAAATAGACTCATGTCAAGAAATTGAGGTATCCCCATAAACAAAATAAATAGGGGAATTAGGATTAGAATTCAGGGCACTGACTCCATTTTCTTGTCACTTAAGAACAAAACTAGTATTATGACTGTTCATGTTCATTTAAAATAGTAGCAAACATATTGTTGAAGGAGGGTATGAGTGTGTGTGAGGCACTGTTTTCTGGTCACATTTCGAGTTGGATAATTCTTTATCAACTTCCTGAACTTTTCTGTTATTTTGATGTGGCAATATCTATTCTTCGTCTTCGTCTTTCTTATTAATCAATATTACTTGTCATTAAATATTTGCTATGATATATCTCAAAGCTGGTTCACTGACATTCTAAAACAGAAATTTCTAGTTATTCCTGAAAAGTAATAAAGCAATTATTTGAGTGTCTTCTTTGAGCAAGATACTTAGAATCAATTAGAGTATATATAAATTTGTTCTTTCAAACAAAATTGTACATTTAACCAGTGGAGCTTTTCCTCAGTGCTTTAACTTCAGACCAAATGTTGGTATCCATTACTATCAAATAGGGAACTCTACTGGTTGCTTTATCTGTTTTGAAAAGCAGTAACAATATTTAAACTTATATTTTCAATGTAAACCTTTCTGCTTCTCTACCTTACTGCCCTCCTCATCTCACTCCTATATACTTTAACAGAAGCACTCAGAGCTACACAGATGAAAAAGCTGTCTTGACTTCAAATGATGACCAACATCTTAAGTGGTTTCCACCTTGTGTTGATGGATATTGCTTATGGAGTCATTTCTGTCTCTCTGTTTAAAATATACAAAACCAAATGTACTCTAAGAAACAACCAAATAAATCAAATAATATATATCCAATCCTTTTTGAAATGCCTAAAAGAAACAAGTGTAGCACTTTCCAAAAAAAAAAGACAAGTGCTTTGCTGGTTTTATTTATTTATTTTTCTTCATCAGACTTGAAATCATTTTTGAAAAGGAAAAAAAGAGTCTGCTGTGGACATTTCTATTTCAACAAGATAGCTAGCTATTCTACACTAAGTAACATCAGCAAGGTAAATACAGAAAATAACTTTAAATGGGCACATTTACCTGTAGAGCTTGAATGCAATTGATACGCTTCTAAAATGTAGATTCCAATGTAGAAAAAATAATAATTACTACACTTTTCCCAAGAGTAAAAAGAATATAAGTAAACAGAAAGATTATATATCTCTATATTAAAAAGATTGAATGTATTTCTTGAATATTTGACAAGGTATACATTTTAAGAAGAATTTACAAATTTTAATGTTTCACAATTATTCAAAAAAAGTCATGCATTTAGTTACTAGAATAAAAACAGTAAATATGCTAAAAAAATCAAGATGCACCCTAAACTTTCTCTACATAAGGAAACTATCAATGCTATTCAAGCCTTATGTGAGCTATGCTTCCCCTTTGAAAGGGCCAGTCAGTAGAAATTGATGTGAAATTTCAAATAGCCCAAATTTGCTAGTCTGTTGCACTCTAGCTAGATACCAGTGCCTAACCTTTTTATTTATTTGTAGTCTTCAGCCAGCTTTCCCTTGCTCACTCCCATCACTTGTTCAGTTCACTTTCTCTGCTTAAAATTCGGCTTTACACACCTCCTTCTCCTCCTTCTCCTCTTCCCTCCTACTTCTTCACCTCATCCTCATCCTCCTCCCTTTCCTCCTCTTCTCTTCCTCTTTCTTGTTCTCCTTCTTTATACTCCAACTTGCATATGCCAACAATACTATCTTTTTCAACCAGTCAAAAACTTTCAATTCTTCTTCAGAATTTTTTAATTTTTATTTTAGAATCAGGATGTGCATGTGAAGATTTGCTATATAGGTATATGGCATGAAGGTGAGATTAGGACTTTTGATAAACCCACCCAATCCCCAGGCTTCAACCCTGGTAGTGAGCATGGTATCCAATGCGTGGATTTGCAAACCTTGTTCTTCCTTCTTCCCTCTCTCCCCCCTTTAGCCATGCCCAGTATCTGTTCCCATCCTTGTGCCCATGTATGTCCAGTGATTAATAATCACTTATAGTGAGAACATGCAGTATTCAGTTTTTGGTTTCTGTAATAATTTCCTTAGACTGATGGCCTCCAGGAGCATCCATGTTGCTGCAAATGCCATGATTCTTTTTTATGGCTGCATAGTATTCCATAGTGTAGATGTACCACATATTTATTTTTCCAGTCTACCATCGATGGACACTTGGCTGGTTTCATGTGTTCGCTGTTGGGAATTGTGCTGCAATAAACATATGAGTGTAAATACGTTTTTGGTAGAATGATTTATAATCCCTTGGGTGTATTCCCAGAAGTGGGATTTCTGAGTCTAATTTTGATTTCTTTGAGAAATTTCCAAACTGCTTTCCACATGGGTTGAACTAGTAAACATCCTCACCAACAGTGCATGAGCATTCCCTTTTCTCTGCAATTTCACTAACATCTACTACTTTTTGGCTTTTTAATGATAGTCATTCTGACTGGCATAAGACAGTATCTCATTGTGGTTTTAATTTTCATTTCTCTGATTATTAGTGATACGGAGCATTTTTTTTCATATGTTTGTTGGTCTCTTGTATGTCTTCTTTGAGACGTGTCTATTCATGTTATTTGTCCACTTTGTAATGGTATTAATTTTTTCCCTGTTGATTTGTTTGTGCTCCTTACAGATTCTGGATATCATGCCTTTGTTAGATGTATAATTTGCAAATATTTTCTCCCATTTATCAAAAGAGCAAAGTTGTCTTTTTACTGTTTTGGTGATTTTCTTTTTTTTTTTAATGTGAAGAAACTTTCTATCTTGATAAAGTCCCACCTATCAATTTTGGTTTTTGCTGCTTTTGCAGACTTGGTCATGAATTCATTACCTAGGCTGATGTTCAGGAAAGTGTTCCCTTGATTTTATTCTACTATTTTTTATATTTTGATACCTTATATTTAATGCCTTGATCCATTTTTAGTTAATTTTTGCATATGGTGATAGGTAGGTTTCCAGTTTTGTTATTCTGCATATACTTAGCCAGTTTTCCCAGTCCCATTTATTGATGGGGAGTCCTTTCCCTAATGTTTGTATTTGTTAGCTTTGTCAAAATTAGTTGATTGTAGGTTAGTGGTTTTATTTCCAGGTTTCCATCTTGTTCTATGTGTCTTATTGATCTATGTGTCTATTTTTGTACCAATACCATGCTGTTTGGGTTATTGTAGACTTGCAGTAAAGTTTGAAGTCTGGAAGTGTGATAATATCTGCTATGTTCTTTTTGCTGATAATTACTTTGACCATTCAGGGTCTTTTTTGGTTCCATATGAATTTAAATATTGTCTTTTCTAGATCTGTGAAGATGTTGCTGGTAGTTTAATAGGGATTTCATTAAATATATACATTGTTTTAGGTAGTATGAACATATTAATGATATTTATTCTTCCAATCCATGAGCATGGAATGTTTTTCCATTTGCTTGTGCCATCTTTAATCTCTTTAAGCAGTGTCTTGCAGTTCTCATTGTAGCAATCTTTCACTTCCTTGTTTAGTTGTATTCTGGGGGTATTTTCTATTTTTGGTGGCTATTATGAATAAGATTGTGTTTTTTAATTTGGTTCTCAGCCTGCTTGTTGTTGGTGCATACAAATATAAATGATTTTTTAGCATTGATTTTTGTATCCAAAAACTTTATTGAAATTGTTTATCAATGCTAGGAGGGTTTTTGGTGAATTCTTTTGGGTTTTCTAAGTACAGAATCATCTGTGGAGAGAGATAATTTAACCACCTCTTTTCCTATTTGGATATCTGTAATTTCTTTCTTTAGTCTGATTGCTCTGGTTAGGACTTTTGGTACTATGCTAAATAGCAGTGGTTCCTCAAAAAATTTGAAACCTTTTTCTGTCTCTAAAAACCAGGAATTTACCATGAATCCCTTCTACCTGCACTTGGAAATAATTAATATCACTTTTTAATTGTATAATCGCTTGGTTGTCTACTACCTATGTGAACCTACCAGTTTATGTATACTGTTTATATCTGCCCAGATTAGACCATCCTGTGATATAATGGTATTTCTTCTTCTCAATCATATTAAATTATGTGTACTTACTCCTCATGGTAAGTGGTATGAGACACATATAAACCTATATGTTGTGCGGGCCAAAATAAAAAAGACTAGGTCTCATATAACTCCTTATTAATATCTGTGTTCCTAGTGCATAGTACTGGTACAATTTAGTGCTTACCTTGCAGTTTCATACCAAAATAGTTATAATAATTATCTATTTTTGATATTCTGATCTAAATTAGTTCCCCAGTTTTAATTTTTCATAGTACTGTGCACTTCTATGGCTGGTAGAGAATTAAATATTTATGTTTACAATTTTAAAATTATGTTTTGCCTCTCTTTCTAGGTCTGAGAGTACATTGTTTTTGCTAAATGGGGAGTAATCCCAGAACATGGTCCAGGACTTTTTATATTGTAAGAATACAAAAAAAGGACGGTAACATTTTAATTCCCTTTATTAAGGAAATTTTCAAGAAAATATGCTCTAAAAAAAGTTGAAGAGTATATGCAGAAGGAAGTTAGGTTTAGGGCATATAAGAAAGCATGCAGTTCTGCATTGGCCCTTCCTACTTGACATCTGTGAAAGTGATTTAACCTGTTATCTCAGATGAAGAGACCAATGTTATTACTCTTAGGATTACCTGTGAAGAATACATAAAAAAAGATGTTGGGATACTATTGAACTTCTCTAGGTAAGTCTAGTTTTAGAGACACATCAAGTAAGAGACCATTCTTTTTTAATTCCCAAAAGACAAGAAAACCTCAGAGGTCCCTCATAAAATTCTATCAACTTGCCATGTGGGAACTGATGAGATGAGATCTGCTTCATTGATGGTGAAGCCATCTTCTGAAGGCTGGTGGCAATGTGATTGCATTTGCAGTTTTAGGACAGACTTCAAACTTTCAGCAATTGAGAGACCTCTTAGATCTGTTGTCTTCAAATCAGGGCACAGGCAACCCGTCATGGAAATTAAGAAATTCTGAGTTGTATCTGCTTAGCTCAGCACTTGGAAAGGATACTCATTAAGGAAGTGAAATCCTGCAGATTTGAGAGGAAGCCCCATCTTTTTTGCTTTTTTCTTGGCCATATATGTAATAGCAACTAACAGGGAAAAAAGAGGTTCGAATGGTAGATTAAAAAACAAAACAAAACTAGGGCAGGACATTTAGGTATTCACAATCTCTGGTTCCTATTTTCAGCATAATTATCTGAACAGTTTCTATTGCTTGGGAATAGTTATTGATGAGATGGCTATATCTAAAGAAGCAAAACAAAGGATTGACTGAAAATGGATCCCCAAATGGTCCATGAGAGACAACATATCTTATGACAATCTACTTAAATAAGAACCCAAGTTTCTACAGTGTAAGTAGGGGTCCATTTTATTTGATACTATCATCACACAAATATCTGAGATTTGAATTAATTTTTCTGATGTGAATTTTATTGCTTTGTGTAAACACTCAGAGACATATGTATCTATATGTATATCTATAATCATATAGATATATATTATTAGAGTTAACTGTGAAATTTTTGTACAATCATCATCCTACTTTCCACATAACCATTTCTTTAATTTTACACATTTGGCTGAACACTGGTTCAGTCTTCTTCCTGATCTTGAAGATCATAATCTTTCCCTATTCTTCTCTTTGGCACCTTGGTCTCCATTATCTTCTTTCTCGGTTAACACTCCACACAGGCTTTTGTTGGAAAAGCTACAATAAGCTGTCCTCAATTTTTACTCAATATTTCTTAATTAAGTCTTGAGCATATACTTTTTGTCCAACTGCTAGTAAGAGAAATAAAAAATAATAGTGAGTCAGACAAGATTGAACTTTACATTGCCCCCTTATCAAAGAAGTTCAGAGGTAAGCCCTCTAGGACTGATATAGAGGCTACACAGTGCCAGCAAGGATGTAAAACACCTTTAATATTCAGCTCCAATACTCAGCTTCCACCTTCAAGGTCAGTGGCTTTATAAGTGCAGCTCTTCATCCAATGAGCCTGATTTCTAAACAAGAACAAGAAGAACATGAAAGGGGATGGTAGCAAAAGGTGCACACTGGTCTTTGATCCACTCCTAGTTTTCTCAGACGTGCCAACTATCAACTTTCACTTATGTTTAATTGGCCACATTAACTGCAAGGGAGCCTGAGAAACATAGTCATTAATTGGGAACCTAGCCACATGTAATAAAACAGTAATCCATTTCTAAAGAAAAACGAAATAGACCCTATGTAAGAAACTGGTATTCTCTGTTTAACATATGTAATGTCCTCCCTTTGCAGGAAAAAAAAGTACTACAGATGCTTCTTAACTCACATCCCAACAAACCCATCAGTAAGTTGAAAACATCAAGTTGAAACTATTACAAGTCAAAAATTCATTTAATACAGCTAAACTAGTTAACACCATGGTTTAGGTTAGCCTATTTTAAATGCACTCTGAATTCTTTACATTAGCCTACAGTTGGATAAAATAATCTGGCAACACAGTTCACTCTACAGTATTGGTTGCTTTACCCTCATTATTGTGTGGCTGACTCAGGGCTGTGGTTCACTTCCAATGCCCAACATCATGGGAGTGTATTGTCTTGCATATCACTAGCTTGGGAAAAGATCAAAATTCAACATTCCAATTATGATTTCTACATAATACTTTTGCACCCTCTTAAAGTTGAAAAATCATAAATTGAACCAATATAAGACTGGAGGCATTCATATTATAATTCTTACTCTGGATTTCTCTCAATTTTTACACTGTCTCTTTAAACTAAAATTACCCAAAATATTACAGTATTAAAATATTTCTATTTTATTTCCTGTAACTTCTATAACCTAAGTGATGTGATTTGAAGACCTCAGTGGTTGTAGAAAACAAAACAATAGCTTCCTCCCTACTAGGAGACCTGTTAACAAGGGTGGTTGATTGTATTATGTTTCCCAATCATTTGTCTCTCTCTCCTCATTCATATTAGAGGTTACATGTCTTGTCATATTGCTGTGTGACTTGTACTGCCATCTTGTAGGTGAATTATATTTCCTTTTCTCAATGTCAAACTTGGCTATGTGACTTACTTCAACCAATGAAAATGAACCAGAATTAGTGCACTCCTATTCCTAGAGGAAGCTTTATGTGCTGTTGTCTGTTTCCACCAGCTGTCTTGTTCCTTTCTCTTTGCTATAAGAATAGTACATCCCCAATGGGACTTGTCCTTCAGCCTGTGTTCTGGCAGTAGACAACATGTCGAGCAGAGTTAAAGCACACCACAGCCGCAGACATATAACACAAGAGCTAAACTAATTCTGTTGCATGCAACTAAAATATTAGATTTACTTATCATCATTGCAGAACCTAGCTGACATACACATTTACACAAAAGAGTTATTCTAATATTCACATATACAAATAATTCTTTTTTTTCAATCTGATGCTATTAAAATTTATTGATAAACAATCACAATCTAAGAAGTCAGCTATACTTGGGGGACATCTTTTTTCCTTCCCCTGCAGGTGGGTGTTAGCCATTACCAGACACTGTACCTAGTACATTTGTCTCACGCAGTGCCCACCATTATTCTCCACTCACAGCTGTTGAGGTGTCTAGAATTGCTCTTTCTGTCTCCTCTTTTTCAAATGTGAATTTTCATCCTTTCCTCCAAACTCTTCTATTAATAAAGGGCCAAGAAATGATGTTTAGTAGAAATCAAGCAGAAGGCATCCATGCAGGACTTTCAGGAATAGTTGAAGTAAATCAAAGTTGCCTGGGGAGGAATGAATATGTGATTTTTCTCTCACTGCACTTCACCACATGGTCTGAACATGCCTGTAAACATCTAATGAGCAATTTTGTCACTACTAATTAAAAATGACAACAAAAAACTTAGTGGATGTTTTTGCTTTTGGGGGTAGCAAATAAAATTGCTTTAAAAGAAAACTGCATGAGTTGGCAGGCTATATTTTATCAGAATTCAAAACAATTTCCTTGAACATAAAGAGAAGAGGTGATTTTAAGAAAAGTAAGTTATGTGTACTAGATTTAACTCTTTGACTTGGTGTATATACATATATATATTTTTCTCCCACACTGATTCAACTTCAGTAAATTATTCTTCATGCAATTCAAATCTCTGTCTTCCTTTTAGAAATAGATGAGTCATAATAGGTAGAAAAGGAGATCCAGGACTGGGTGATTTTATAGACAGTCTTTAAAAATAGCAATCATGCTCTTGAAAAGAAAACTTTTTAGGGAGAATGTATAAAAAGAAGACAGCACCAGAATGGTGTAATCTCTTTACTGGAGCCCATGATTTCCATGATGTGAATCTGCTTTAATCAGGATTAATTACTTTTAGAAACTAAACCTCTTTAGGTAGAATTTAATAAAAAATATTTTCTAAAATACTCACATAAATTGTAGCATGTAATGGGAACAATGCTATATGTTCACTGAGATTGTTAGAAAAATGGCTCACCAAGATATCCACGTCCTAATTTCCAGGACCCTTATGTACTTTCCATGGCAAACAGTACTTTATAAATGTGATTAATATCCTATTGTTCGAAGGTGACATGACTAGAGAAGAATGATCAGAGATGAAAAGTTTCTGCTTTTGAAGATAGAAGAAGGAACTGAGTCAAGAAATATGGCCTCTAAAAACTAGAAGAAGCAAGCTAATGGATTTTTCCCCTAGAATGTCCAGAAAGGAACATAGCACTGTCGATGGCTTGATTTGAGACCCATTTCAGACTACTTCCCGCCAGAGCTGTAAAATAACAAATCTTCATTATTTAAGTCACTAAGTTTATGGTAATTTGTCACAGCAGACTTTGTTTGGTGATTCTGTTAGCAAACACCATTGCCTTTTCTTGCTGCATACACAGCTAGACCACATTTACGAATTGATGTTTAGTCTTTTAGTCATTCAAATTCAAACAGCTTTATAGCAAAGTTTTATTTCTTTTTCCCTTCATTGCTAATTAAATTTTAACAGTAACAGTTCAAATGATTAAAAAAAATTATAACTACTATGATCTGAATATGTTTCCCAAAGTTCATGTGCTGGAAATTTAATCCCCAATGCAAAGGTGTTGAGAGGTGGAATCTTTAAGAGATCATTAAATCTTAAAGATTTTCCACCCTCATGAGTGGATTAGTGTTATTACAGGAGTGGCTTCCTTTAAAAAGCAAGTTGGGCCCCAATTGCTTTTTCATGATTTCTTGCCCTTTTGCCTTCCACCATGGAATGATGCAGCAAGGTCATTGCTAGATGCAAGACCCTTAAACTTGGATTTCTCAGCTTCTAGGACTGCAAGAAATAAATCCCCATCCCTTATACATAAATCAATGACCAGTATTCTGTCACAGCAACACAAAACAAACTAAAAGAGTACGTTAACATAAACCTTCACAGAAAATGGTTAAATCAAGAGCGCCCATGATTACTTTTGCTCCTGTTTTTTAAGTGGTTTCCTTGATCATTATTTTCATTATTGCCTTTGTTCCAGTCTTCTAATTAATGACACAGAGTTATACAACATGGCCTCACTGAAAAATAGGGTGCCAGGCAGAAAAAAAAAATGTATGTATAGTTTAGAGTTTTAGTTGTTAAAAGATTGAAGGGCTCTAAAGATATTTTGCTACTGTTGTCATGGTTAAGATGACTTGGATGTTTTGGTTTTTAAACTAAGTAAAATACATGTACAACGTCTCAGTCATTCCAAACAATGATTCTGATTTTACTTTTCTGCTCCACTGAAATGAGTGACTATACTATCAGTGAAATCTGTGACAAGGAGGGAAGCAAGATTGATTTTTGAATAAGAGGAATGATGTTAGAAAACTAGCCGAGATTCACAAAACATAAAACTGCACATCACTGCACATTACAATTACAATTATGACTATCCACAAACAAGTATTAATTGAGTACTGTTGACTCAATAGCAAATGATATGGGAAAACACATTTGTAGATAAATGAAACTAAGTCTAGTAAGGATTTAAACATACTTTGCTAAAGATTGAACCTACTTATTTTGAATCATGAGAGGCCAGTAGCTAAAATTACATGAAACATGAGTTTTGGGTAAGGTGAAAGAAAGTCATGCTTCAATTGCTTGTTAGGTAAGTGTAATTATGGCTTTAGTTTTCAATTACATTTCTAGGGGAAAGAGGAATATTTATTGATTTTTAAATTGCCACCAGTAAAATTGACAACAGTTATATTTTTATGTAGAGAATATTTTAATGGTGACTTATGTTTGAAAATTGCAAACTTAACAGAAATACATATTTCCTCTTTCTCTTGACACATAATTAACATAATAGTAAAGCAATACATTCTATAAGCCACAACAATAAAGAAAGTCCATGGCAGCCATGAAAAGATGACAAATGTTAGCAAATTTCTGGAAGACAGCAAGCAATAGACAGTATTGACTGAAGACAGAAGAAAGCAACAATCTTGTTTACAAGCAAAGTTGATTGGAACTGATAAGATAGTTAAACTATCAGCTGTACAGAAGGAGGGTCACAGCAGTGCCAATCCAAGGTTCCATCCAACAAATGGAGTAATCTAAAATCAGTTTTCTCTATTTTAACAAAAACAAGGTGTTAGGGATAACTTGGGCAAAAATAGTAGGTGGAAATTCGGTTTCTATCCTTGCAATTGAAATTCCCCAGCAAAATGACCATGTGCCTTATGCTCACCCACAAATCATGTTCTTCAAGTGGCAAAATTCACATATTTATATGCAGCTGCAAGTGAACTTTTATTTGCCTCATTAGTAAAGGCAAGTGATTAATCATTCACCATGACACAAAACGCTGACATAAAAGAGAAAACCAAGCTAACATAGAACAAAAATTCTATATTCTCAGAGAGAGAGGAAAAATTGTATTGCATCCTTCTAAAAAAAGAAAAATAGTAAGTCTAGTTTCTTAGAAACAAAAAAATTAAGAAAGCTTAAAAGATAAATTTTAGGAAAACTCCAAAGTATAAAAATAATTACAGAGGTAAAAGTGTAAGATAAAATATAGGAAAAGAATAAGGATCAGCTAACTATTGGAAAATTGAGAGAATCTTATCACTAATAATAAAATTTACATAAGAACATTTCTCTGAGTTAAGTGTCTTCACATTAGTAATGCCTGATTCTTGAACATAGTGAGTTCATGGCAACAATTAGATGTACTGAAGACAAGTTACAATTCACCAAGAATAAAGAGGAAATCTTAAAATTCTTCAGAAAAAAATTAAAATAATCTACAATAGAATAAGAAACAGCTCAACATTATTGGTTTTATAAAATAATGGAGCAATATCTTCAGGGCATTAAGTGAACAATGATTTTCAACCTAGAATATATTTTTCACTATAAGCCTTCTGAACTAATTGACTTTTGTTTGTCAGCTTTATTTTTAATTGAGATAATTGTAGAGCAGCATGCATCTACAAAAAGACCCCAGAGAGATTCCTTGGACACTTTGCCTACTTTCTCCCAGATTTTGTAAAATATGGTAGGATATCACAACCAAGATATTGACACTGGTAAAATCCAACAATTTTATTCATATTTCCAGTTATTTTACTTGTTCTCATGTGTGCATGCACATATGTATATTAAGTCCTGTGCAATTTTATCAGTTGTATAGATTCAGTGTCCACCACTATAGTCAAGATACAAGCCCATTGCCTTGCTAAGCTGTGGTGTGGCCATTTGCTCTTTGAGCTATGGCCAGGTCATGTTTTCTTCAGATTTGATCCCCTCTCCTCCCTTTGAGAGGTGAATCTCTTCTCTTTCTCTATCTAATTTGCTTTCTAAATAAACTTTATTTTCTAACCTAAAAAATAAAATTAAAAGATACTAAAAATTTCCACTATCAGGATCTCTCATGTTGCCCTTTCGTAACAAGACTAAATGCTCTCCTGTTTCCTCCCATGTCTGTCGCTAACCACTGGCAACCACTACTCTTTCCTCTACTACTAAATGCTGCTAGTTTTTTTTTTTTATGGTTATAGGTCTATATTGTCCGTTTCATCTTCGTTGAGTTTTGAAAGTTTGTGGTGCTTGAGGAATTATTTATTCCGCTTATTTTAAGTTTTAGTACTTTTAAGTAGCAACTTGTTTGTAGTATTTCCTTTGGATATTGTAATAGCTACATAATCTTTACTGATATCACCTATTTCATTTCTGATATTAACTATTTGTGTCTTTTCTTTTTAATTTTAAGTCTTTTATAGGGATTAACAATTTTATTAATTCTTTATAACCTGCTTTTAATAACCTTAATTTTAGCTATAGTTTTTCTATTTTAATTTTTATTGATTTTTTTTGACTTTATCTTCTTGTTTACTCTTCTGCTTACTTTGAATTTATTGCTTTTTTTTTCTAGTTTCCTTTTTTATTTTTAATTAATTAATTTATTTTTTATTTCGAAGATGAGGATACAATTCAGGAAAAGTTATACAAATGGTCATTGTACAGGTAAAGTTTAGACCTCCCTTTGGTCCTCACTTTGCCTGGTTTGAGATTAGATACCCTGATTTATATTGTGTTCCCCACACCACTCAGGCAGTATCCTGCTACTGCCAATCCTTTTCTTATAGTATTATGGTAAATGTTCAGGGTAATTTTATGAGTGAGAACATATGGTACTCTGTTCTTTTCTTCTGTGATAGATCACTGAGTATGAAAAGACTCTAAGTCCATTCAAGTTGTTGTGAAGACCATATGTTTGTCCTTTATGGCTGTGTAATATTCCATGGCGTATATGTACCACATTTTTTTAAATCCAGTCCTGTTTCGTTGGGCAGTATGGTTGGTTCCATGTTTTTTCTATTGTGAATAGTGCTGCAAAAAATATGCATGTGTAGGTGTCTTTTTTGTAGAATGATTTGAGTTCCTCAGGGTATATTCCCAGTAGGGGGGTTGCTGAGTCATATGGAAGGTCAATGTATAGTTCTTTTAGAAATCACCGCACTGTTTTCCAAAGATTGCACTAGTATAAATTCCCACCAGCAGTGTAGATGAATTTCTTTTTCTCTGCATCCTCTCCAGCATCTGTTGTTGCTTGTTTTATTAATGATGGCCATTCTTACTGGGGTTAGGTGGTGTCTCAGGTATCTCAATTTAGTTTTGTTTTGCATTTCTCTGACAATTAGTGAGGCTGAGCACTTTTTTATTTGTCTGTTGGCTCCCCGTACATCTTTTTTGAGAAGTGTCTATTCATGTCTTTGCCCACTTTTTAATGGGACTGTTTTTTCTATTTTCATTTTGGCACATTTGAGCTCCTTGTAGATCCTGGATGTTAGAACTTTGCCAGATGTACAGTTGGTAAACATTTTTTCCCACTCTGTGGACTATGTCTCCACTCTTGATAGTTTCTCTTGCTTTGCAGAAGCTTTTCAGTTTGATGAGGTCCCACTTTTCTATCTTATCTCTTATGACATGGGCACTTGTTTTGTTTTTGTTTTTTTTTTTAGGTGAAATATTATTTTAATGTTTTTCTTGTGTTTTTTCTCAGACATAACTTTTTCCTTATTTCCCAAACTTTTTTGTTTTTTATTTTTTTAATTTTAAAGTTGTGGGGTACAATTCAGGGTTAGGTATACAAATATTCATTGTGCAGTTACCCTTGTTGATGAGGTGTGTCCCTCTTCCCCAGGCAGATTTTGACTACTGTCAATCCCACCTCCCAGCCATCCCTCCACCCCACTGCCCACAGTTTTCCACTTCTGTCAATCCTTTTCTTATAGTATTTCAGTAGTTGTTCAAGGTCCACTTATGAGTAAGAACATGTGATACTCAGTTCTTTGTTCCTGTGAAAGATAACTTAGTATTATAGACTCTAATTCCATTCAGGTTACTGTGAAGTTCATGATTTTGTTGTTCTTTATGACTGCGTAATATTCTATTGTGTATATGTACCACATTTTAAAAGTCCAGTCCTCTTTTGATGGGCAGCACAGTTGGTTCCATGTTCTTGTTATTGTGAACAATGTTATGATAAAGATACCTGCATTGGTGATTTTGATCAAGAATTGGAATTGCCAGTTACAATTTCCATAAGATTTTCTCCTGCATTTGCTAAGATTCTTACAGTTTGAGGTGTTATGTTTAGGTATTTGATCCATTTAGAGTTAATTTTGTGTATAGTGATAGGTTGGGGTCCTGTTTCAATCTACTGTGCATGGACAGTCAATTTTCCCAGCACCATTTACTGAACAGGTTCACCTCTCCCCAGTGGCTGTTGTTGGAGGCTTTGTCAAAGATGAGTTGGTTGAGACATAGAGGTTTTGCTTCCATTATCTCTTTTTCCATTTGTCCATATAACTATTCTTGTACCAAGACCAGGCTGTTTTGATTATTGTAGCCTTATAGTAAAGTTTAAAGTCTGGAAGTGTGAAACCTCATGCTTTGTTTCTTTTGCTAAACATTGTTTTGGCTATTTGTGGTCATTTATGTTTCCATGTGAATTTCTGTATTGTCATTTCCAGGTCTGAGAAGAACGATGTTGGTAATTTAATGGATATTGTGATGAATCTATAGATTGCCTTTGGTAGGACGGACATCTTAACGATGTGGATTTTTCCTGTCCAAGAGCATGGAATATTATTCCATTTATTTTTGTTTTCTTGGATTTCTTTGAGCAGTGTTTTGTAGTTTTCATTGTAAAGGTCTTTCATTTCTCTGGTTAGTAAGAAGCAGAGGTATTTCTTTTTTTGTGACTGTTGTGAATGAGATTGTGCTTTTTATATGGTTCTCTGCCTGCTTGCTGTTGGTATATAAAAATGCAACTATCTTTTGCACATTTATTTTGTACCTGAGACATTGCCAAAGTCCATTATCAGTGAAAGCAGATTTTTGACAGATTTTTGAGGTATAAGATCATATCGTCAGCAAAGAGGGATACCTTAACTTCCTCTTTTCCTATTTGGAAACCCCTGATTTCTTTCTCTTGTCTAGATGCTGTAGCTAGGACTTCCAACACAATGTTGGACAAGAGGGGTGAGAGTGGGTAGTCTTGTCTTATTCTGGTTTTCAGGACAAATGTTTCCAGTTTCTGTCCATTTAGCAATACGTCAGCAGTGGGTTTATTGTAGATGGTACTTACTATTTTTTTTTTTTTTTTTTTTTGAGTTGGAGTCTCACTCTGTCGCCCAGACTGGAGTGAAGTGGCCGCTCCCAGCCACCGCAGCCTCGACCTGCTGGGCTCTGGCGATCCTTCCGCCTCAGCCTTCCAAGTAGCTGGGATTACAGGCATGTGCTACCACGCCCGGCTGACTTTTTGATTTATTGTAGAGATGAGGTCTCCCTGCCCAGGCGGGTCCTGAACCCGCGGGCTCAAGCAATCCTCTCACCTCAGCCTCCCAAAGGTGCGAGATTACAGGCTGAGCCACCGAGCCTGGCTGGTACTTACTATTTTGAAGTAGGTTCCTTCTATGCCTAGGTGTTTGAGGGTTTTTATCAGGACGGGATGCTGAATTTTATCAAAGGCTTTTTGTATCTAATGATATAATCATGTGATTCTTGTTTATATACCTGTTGATATATTGAATTACATTTTTGGTTGTGGATGTTGAAGCAATCCTGCATCCTGAGGATGAAGCCTTCTTGGTCATGGTGGATAATTTTTGAGATTTGTTGTTGGATCCAATTTGCTAGAATATTGTTGAGAATTTTTGCATCTATATTCATTAGGAATTGTGACCTGTTGGATCTTTATCTGGCTTTGGCATCAGTGTGATGTTATCTTCGTAAAATGATTTGGGAGAATTCCTTTCTGATTGCCTGAAATACTTTCAAAGGAATTGGTATCAGCTCCTCCTTGTACGTTTTATAGAATTCTGCTGGAAAGCCGTCTGGTCTTGCACTTTTTTTTTCCTAAGTAGTTTTTTTTTATGATGGAGTCAATTTCTTGGTTTGTTATTAGTTTATTTAGTGCCTCAATGTCTTCCCATTTTAACCTCGGGAGGTTGTGTGATGTGAGAAAGTCCTCCATTTCATTTAAGATACCAAGCTTGATTCCATACAGGTATGTATAGTAATCTCTGATAATATTTTGTATTTCATTATGCATCCTTCAATCTTGTTTATTCTTTCAAAGAACCAGTCTTTTGCTTTATTAATTTTTTCCTATGATATTTTTATCTTCTATGTCCCATATTTGGGTTTTTACTTTGGAATCTGGATTCTTCTGGTAAAGTTTAGCTTTGATGGTCTTGTCTTTCTAGCTCCCTTAGGTATTTGTTAGGTTGTTAACTTGTGATCTTCCTATTTTCTTGATGTGTGTTTGTAGAGATATAAATTCCCCTTCTAGAACTGATTTCATGGCATCCCTGAGGTTTTGGTCAGATGTTTCTTCATTTTCATTTGTTTCCAGGTGTCTTTTAGTTTTGTTTTGATTTCTGTGTGACCCAGTAGTCATTCAGCATCATGTTATTTAGTGTCTATGTCTTTGTGGTGGGTTTGAGGAGAATAGTGTTGGTGTTGATATTTATTTTTATTCCACTGTGGTGGTCTGAGAAGGTACATGACTGTATTTTGATCTTATGAAATTTGGTTATGTTTGATTTATGGGCAAGGATGTGATCAATCTTGGAGTATATTCCATGTAGTGATGAATAGAATATATATTCTGTAGTTCTTGGGTGAAGTGTTCTGTAGGTCTCTATTAAGTTCATTTGCCCAAGTGTCCAGTTGTGGTTCTGGTTCGATTTGTTAATTTATTTATCTATGGTTATTAGTGGGGTATTTAAATCCCCAGCTATAATAGTATTAGAGCCAATATCTTCTTTTACTCTACTTAGTAGTTGCTTTGATCCTCAGGTTCTGAGATTCTTTTTTTTACTTGATTAATTCTGCTTTTCATGCTTGTCATCTTGTTATTTATTTCCTGGATAAATTTTTTTATGGCCAAAATCTCTGTTACAAGTTCTTTCAGTGTTGCATCTTGTCTTTCTTGAGTTTCATCCACTCTTTCTATCCATTCCCTAATCTCTGTTGTATTCTGGGGCCAGTTGTAAGTGACTTCAATTGTTTGGGCTCCGAGGTCTGATTTTTTAAAGGCATTTTCTCTTTGTGACACTGAGAATTACCTGTGTTCTTTCACTGGTTTTTCCTCAACTGTGACAAATCTCTTTCTTTTCTCTTTAGTTCCATTATTCAGTGGCAGTGGGAGAGGCTTTCACTTCTGATGTTTTCTCAGCTCTCCATCCTTCCTTGATCGGGGCTCTGAATTTGTTCTATTTTAAAACATTGTTGTGGGTGAGAAACTTTGCTGTCTATTGTAGCTTTCAGAATTGAATAAGGTGGAGGATGGGAAGCTAGGATTCAGAAACTACTTTCTTTTTTCTTTCTTCTTCTTCTTCTTCTTTTTTTTTTTTTTTTGAGTTGGAGTCTCACTCTGTTGCCCAGACTGGAGTGCAGTGGCCACTCCCGGCCACCGCAGCCTTGACCTGCTAGGCTCCGGTGATCCTTCCGCCTCAGCCTTCCAAGTAGCTGGAACTACAGGCACGCACCAGAAACTACTTTCAAATGACAATGTTCACTGATTGTGGCATGGGATTCTTGAGACCCACTCCCCACCACCACTCTATATGACAATGCAATGAATATGTGTGTGTATCCCCTGAGCCCAAGATACAGTAACAGCAATGAAGAATACAGAGAAAAGAAGAAGGAAATAAGATGGACAAAAATTAAAAAAAGAAAAATCAAAAAACAGAGCAACAAGAGTAGAGACCAAAGCAAAAAGCACATACACACCCACACCCCACAACAAACTGAATAACAACATAGCAAAACAAAAAACAGGAAACCAAACACACACACACCCAACCCGAAGTGAAAGCTGAAAAAAAAAGAGAAAAGAAAAGAAAATTCAATTGAATCCTCGCACATGTATTCACACACATTAAACTAAAAAAAGTGAACAAAAAAGCAAAAACAAACAAAAAAACGAAAGGTGAACACTCAATCCTTTACTTATACACATAAACCGAATACAAAAACTGAAAGAAGAATGAAAGAAAAAAAAGAAGAAAGAAAAGAAAAAGAAAACAGATGGGGGAATGCAGATTGAACCCTCACATACACATTTATGTACAAAGAAAAAATATCAAATTAAAAAACAAAAAAACCTGCCTGCCCTTTTGTGGCAGCTTCTGTAATTGTTCCTCCCAGTTTTCCTTCTGTTGTCTCCTGCAGCGCTTTGGCCTGCTTCACAATCTCCCTAGTGTCTGGCCCAGGGAAGGAGGAAGGGAAGTGGGGGTGGGTGGGGCTTCAGTTTTCCCCTCCCACTCTAGTACTGTCAGGGGTATCCCCTCCAGTAGGGAGGTGGGGGATTGTCTCTTCCCCAGGTACTGGCAGGGGATTCCCCCAGCCAGACTTTTCCTGGAGTAGAGTCCTCCTACTGCAGTTGACATCCAGGCTCCACCTGGTTTCTTCCCTCTTAGCTGTGCCCCAGCCATGTCGGTCTGACATTCAGAGGATTGCTTGGGAAGAGGGGGTTGAGTCAACCATGGACTCATCACTGATCTCTTTGGAAGTTTTCCTCATTCTTTTCTGATCACATCTTTTGTCCCGCAGCTGAATCAGGGTAGGGGGTAGGTCTCCTGAGACTCAGCACTCATCCTGTTCCTTTGGAGTTTGTGCTTTCAGGATATTCCCTCTGGGTTATGATCAACTCTTGAGTCACAGAGATCGGGTCAGGTCTGTCACTCTGTGGTGAAGAAGTCAAGCACTTTGCTGCCAAGTTTTCAAGATGATGGCAGGGTGCCTCTTTCATCTTTTCCAGTGGGACTCTGCCTCTGGACTCCCTTGCTGTGCTCCCTCTGCAGCCCTTGCTGCCAGTGTCCAGCCAGGCACTGCAGTGGTGAAGCAGAGCTTGGAGCTGGCAGTCTCTACCAGCAGCTTCTTCCCAGAAAGGGCTTTGTTGATTTTTTGGTGCTTTTGTCTTCTGCACCTGGGAAGCACTAGGGACCAAGCAGAGCTGCTGTGGCACCAGCTGCTTCACCAGGAGAGCACTGGCCACTTGCTCCCGGTTCCTATTCAGTCAGCCACTCACATGCCTACTTATTCACCAACACATACCCAAAGTTTTCCATACACTCACTCACTTACACTGGGACTCACTTAGTTGGACTGGCTCAGCTACTATCTTCCCCCATAATCCTCTTTTGTTCTAGTTTCTGAGGTGAAGGCATAAATTATTGTTTGATATGTTTTCCAGTTTTTAATATGAATATTGAGAGCTTTAATTTCCCTCTGAACACTGCTTTAGCTGCACTTCACAAATTTGTGACATATTTTGTGGGTTGTCAAAATTCAATTCAATGAATTAAAAAAAATTTTTTTTGAAATTATCTCTTGGAGTCAGATCATTTAGAAGTGTGTTCTTTTGTTTTCATGTGTTCAGAGAGTTTCCTGTTGTGATTTTGTTATTGACTTCTAGTTTGATTCCATATGGTCAGAGAATATATCCTATAATTTCAATTTTTAAAAAATTTTAGGTATATTTTATGGCCCCAAATATGATCTATCTCAATAAATGTTCTATATGTGCTTTAAAAAATGTATATTATGCTGTTGTTAGCTGGAGTGTTCATATATGTTGTTTAAATCCTGTGGGTTCACTGCCTTGTTCAGATCTTTGATAATTTTCCGTCTAGTAGTCGTATTCATTGCTGTGAATAAGGAGGTGTCAAACTTCTAAACTATAACTGTGGATTTGTCTATTTATACTTTCAGCTCTCAAAGGTTTGGTTTTATGTATATAAGGTGCTGAATTTTTTTTTTCAGTGCATCTATATTTAGGATCATTATGTCTTCCTGGTGATTTGATCCTTTTATCATTATATAATGGCACTTTTTGTCTCTAATGATTTTCTTTGCTCTGGGATCGTCTTTATCAGATTTTAGTATAGCCACTCCTGCTATTTTTCATTAATGTTTTCATGGTTTATCATTTTATATTTATATTTTTACATTTACATTTAAGTTACCTGTGTTGTTGAATTTGAAATGAGTTTCTCATAAGCAGCATGTGTCATGGTTTCCCTACACCACCTCCAGATTTGATGATTCACTAATAGGATTACGTATTCAGCTCTTGGGCAGACTCAAGGTTGTGATTTATTACAGCAAAAGATTTATTTAGCAAAGGAAGAAACTCTTCATAAGAGTAAAACCCAGAGGAAAACAGGTGCAAGCCCTTGTAGGTGTCTCCTTCTCAAAGATTCTCACAAGAAGTTCTAAATTCCTCAAGCACAGTGTTGTGACAACATGTGTTAATTTTTTGTTTTTGTTTTTTCTAGGAATGCTCTGATAACTAGCCACATAGGCATCTTTTGTCTAGCATACAGCAAAAGTTCAGACTCCCAGAAAGAAGGCAGATTTTCAGCATAAACCATTTTATTTGCTCAGTAAGAAACTCATCAGAATGGTGCAAACCCTCTCAAAATTCAAGTTTCCGTACAGCAGGCAAGAACCAAATCTCTGAAGCAGGTCTTTCTAATGATAGCAGACTCACTATGTGAATTCCTTGCTGCACACACAGTATATTGTTCAGATCATTTTTTCCCATGCAACCAATCTGTCTTTTGAATGTTGCATTTTGAGCACCTATATTTAAGTTACTTAGTAATATGTTAGAGTTTAAATATGTCCTTTTAAAAATGTGTTTTATATTTCTTTTGGTTTTCATTCTTGGGTTTCGCTTATCTTGCCTTACTGTGGATTAGTAAGAACATATTTTTCTGGCTACTTGGAAGGCTGAGGCGGAAGGATCGCCGGAGCCCAGCAGTTCGAGGTTGCAGTGGCCGGGAGCAGCCACTGCACTCCAGTCTGGGCGACAGAGTGAGACTCCAACTCAAAAAAAAAAAAAACCAAAAAAATTGAAAGTTGAAATAAAAGTGAAAAGGAAGCTTGCTTATCCAAGGATGAAAACACCCTTCCCATTCTATCTGATGAGCCTTCCATCGCCACACATCAGAAGAGAAAAAGCAACATCAACTGGGATGCTGCTGCTTTTCCAATGACTTTCTTTGAAATAAAGAGGTTTTAGAAACTACTTTCCAGCAGCTTCAAAACTTGATTGTTTCTGATCAAATTAAATTAATGAATAGCTACAAAAATAGATTCAACTGTAAACAGATTCTAGAAATAGCCTCCCTCCCTCTCAGGAGAACCTCTGTCTCCTCAGCAGCTTAAGAGGAAATTCTAGTTCCATGTTTTGCTCTATGAGATTCCAGTGCCTTTCTTTGATTTCTTTCTCTTTTTTGAGTCAGGGTCTCACTCTGATGCCCAGGATGGAGTGCAGTGGCAAGATCATGGCTCACCATAGTCTTGACCTCCTGGGATCAGGTGATCCTTCCACCTCGGCCTCTCGAGTAGCTCAGACTATAGGTGCATGCTACCATGTTTGGCTGATTTTTTTAATTTGTTGTAGAGACAGGAGCTCACTATGTTGCCCAGGGGGTTCTTGAACTCCTGGGTTCAAGTAATCCTCCCACCTTGGCCTCCCAAAGTGCTGGAATTATAGGCATGAGCCACCACACCTGGCTGCAAGTGTCTTTCTTTATAAAGAAAAGGTTTCCATAGAAATTCCCAAAAAGTGGGCTTGTTTTTTGTTTTGAGTCAAGATCTAGCTCTGTAGCCCAAGCTGGAGTACAGTGGCGTGATTACTGTTCACTGCAGCCTTGAACTCTTGGGCTCAAGTGATCCTCCCATATCAGCCTCTTAAACTGTTAGGATTACAGGTGTCTGCCATCAAGCAGGCCCCAAAAAGTTTTCATTTATTTATTTGTTTGTTTGCTTGTTTTTAATAGGACTCTCACTTTGTTGCCCAAGCTGGAAAGCAGTAGCACGCAGTGGCGATCCTTCTGCCTCAGGCTTTCAAGTAGCTGGAACCACAGGTGCGTGCCACCATGCCCGGCTAATTTTTTTACTTATTGTAGAGACAAGGTCTCGCCAAGTTGCCCCAGCTGGTCTCAAATCCCTGGTCTCAGGCAATCCTCTCGCTTCAGTCATGAGTCACCTCACCAGGCCCAAAAAGGTTTTTAAAAGAGAATAATATAATACTTAAATATCCTGTACTACTAGCAAGCGTTAATTAGAATCCATTGTTCAGTCATGGATGCAGGCTCTGTAATTTAGCAAACCTTTTCTAAACCCCAATAGGCAAAACACTCTACTCGATACAATCACTGTTTATTGATCAAAGATAATCTTTGGAGGGCGTGGCAGCTTGAGTTTGTAATCCCAGCTACTCAGGAGGCTGAAGTGGGAGGATCACCTGAGCCCAGGAGCTCGAGGCTATGTGAGTTATGATCAGATCACCCCGCTGCACTCCAGCCTGGACAACAAAGTGAAACTCTTTTTTTTAAAGGTAATCTCTGAGCACTACAACAATTAAGTGCAATAAAAAGCTTCAGAGGACTTCTAAAACAGTGTCTGCAGGTTAAAAAAAAAAAAGTAAACAAGATTCATCAGTAATTCCAAACTGCTTGGAACTTCGGAACCCTACTGTCTGTTGTTTGATTTCATGACTTTCTCTACCTAAAAATTGCTGCTTCGTGATTCATATTTGGAACAAAAACTTTGACTGAAATAAATACTAGTTTTCATACTTATAGATCTGGCCTTGAAGTAAGATAACCAGAGCTTTCCCCAGGGTCCCCAGAAAGTGCTGGGAATTGGAGTCAGCAATGCAGCCTAATTCACAGGAACACTGACAATAGCTACCACTAACTGGTCTCAGCAACTCAGAAATTAAAACACCTCTGGAATCCCACTGGATGAGCCCACTCAATACTCCTGCTAGGAGCCTCTTCTAGGAGTGTGGAACTTGAGCAATTCTGAATATTCTGACATGGAAAAGT
>NW_007249335.1:57527-87708 GCF_000164805.1 Carlito syrichta | reverse complement strand
GGCGGCAGTGGCCGGGGGCGGCCACTGCACTCCAGTCTGGGTGACAGAGTGAGACTCCAACTCAAAAAAAAAAAAAAAAAGAACATATTTTAAAGAGTCCATCTTGATTTATCTAAAGGGTTTTTGCATGTATCTCTTGTTATAATTGTTTAAGTGGTTACTATGAGTATTACAATATACACATGTGACTGATAATAGGCTACTGGTATCAAGATTTCACCATTTTGTGTGCTGTGTGAAAAATCTCACTTCTACCTAGATTTTACTTTTATATATCATGGTCTTGCATATCAGATGGTGTTACTGTTTTTGTTTTAAACATCAAATATGATATATAAAACTTAAGAGGAAGAGGATGGTCTATTATATGCACTTATAGCTTTTCTTTTAACTTTTCCTTCTTCCTCATGCTCCATGATTCCTTCTTTTATCTTTTCCTCTCTATTTGAAGAATTCTCTTTAGCTAATCTGTAAATGAAGTTTGCTAGTAACAAATCATTTTATTTTTACTTTGTTTTAAAATGTTCTTTATTTTCCTTTTATTCATGAAGGATAAACTCACCAGGTATTATAGAATTAGTGATTACAGATTTTTTCTTCCAGCATGTGAAAAATATTGTGACGCTTTCCTATGGGTTCCTCAGTTTGAGATGATAAATCTACTATAATTAAATTGTTGTTTTCCTATAGAATGTGCCATTCATCTTGGATACTTTTTTTTTTTAAGTTTAATAATGCTGTGTTTGGGCATTTCTTTGAGTTTACCTGTAAAGAGTTTGTTTCCTACTTGTAAGTTTGTCCTTTGCCAAATTTAGAAAATTTTAAGCCATTAATTCTTCAAATACCCTTTTAGTCCCATTTTTTCCTCAATAATAGAAATGGTGGGTCTTTTGTTATATCTTATAGTTCTCTAAGGTTCTGTTTATTTTCTCACTTCTACTTATTTTCTCTCTGTTGTAAAGATTGCATCAATTCTATTTTTCTGTCTCAAGTTCACTGATTCTATCCTTTGTCATCTCCACTGAATAATTAAGTCCATTCAAGTGGTGTTTTTTTCCCTACTATTCTGTATTTTTCAGTCCATAAGTTCAACTGGGTTCATTTTTATAACTTCTATTTCTTTCCTAAGATTTTCTATTTTTAAATTTGTATTATTATAATTGACTATCTAAGTTCATTTATGACAACGGCTTTAAAATTCTTACAGATAATTCCAACATATGATTCATTTCAGTTTTGGCATCAGTTATTATCATCTTTATTCAAGTTGCATTTCTTTTGTTTGCTTCTTGATATGATGGAGGATTTTTAAAATTGGATGCTGGACATTTAATGTATTATATTAGGAAAATCTTCATCTTTTTTTTTTCTTTAGCAGATCATCATCATGTTCAGTTAAAGCACATGGAATTTGACTCCCATTTGTGGGCTGTGGTTCCATTGTCAGTTTAATTATCAGACCCTTTCTGGTATTATTTTGATCTTTGTTTTATCTGATGCTCCAGTGACTCCCAGAATGTGAAGGGATTTCCCTGGTTATGTTTGTCATATATCTCTCAGTGGAGGAGTATAGTGGGATTTTCTTAATGATGCTCCTATCACCACAGTGTTTCTGGGTGGGATAGGAGAGTCTTGGTCTTGCAGAGACACTGAAACTTCTCATACTGAGTCTCTTGCTGTAAATGGGTCTCTTGCTCACTTGCTCAACTAGCGTCTTCAGGAAGGAAACAAGAATTTGGGTCCTTTTGAGACAAAAAAAAGTCTTACCAGACCAAGATACTTGCTATGACTGGGTTCCCTTTATTGTCATATACATGCTACAGTCTCTCTAGGCAGGTCTCTCTAGTCTCTCTTGGTCCCATGGAGACTAGAAGAATTCCTGGAATAGGCCACCTGCTATGTCTTAATTCTCCTTCCATCTTTACTTGCCTGGTTTTATATTTTTCAGTGGATAAGTCTTTTCAGGCCTGGTAAGAAAGGTATCTTCTCTGGCTACTTATTTCTGGCAGAGATCCCAAATGATCCCCATTTCTGGTGGTGTTAATCTCCTTTAATGTTGTCAGAGGCACTTCTGTTTAAGAAATAATGTCTTATGTCTTGTCTTTTGTTGCGAGGTTAGAGTTCAGGAAATGCTGGATCAGGGTGGCCTGTCTCTGTTGAGGGGTAGGGGATACAAGATGCTCTGCTACCATTGTGTTGCTTCTCTAGTCTTGGCTTCATAAGCCAGCTCTCTGTTTTCTTACCAGTTGTCAGAGTTCTCTTTTGGCTGCGTGTTGCACCATATCCAAGGTATATAGTTGTCCTTAGATGAAGATTGTAGGGAAAAATGTGTCTGCAACCATCCAGACATCTTCTAATTGAATTTTTAGAATGCATTGATAGTATTTAATAATTTATAAAAATAATTTTATAAAATAATATTTGAATTATTTGTTTTAAAGTAAACAAATGGATTTATTTTTTTTTAATTGAGCCTGTTTTAAATCCCAAATACTTATTTTTTTAAGTCCATGTGGTTCTTAACCTACATCCAGTGATTTCTAATATTAAAGTGTGGTCTGACCACTACTTATTGAAGTAACAATATCACGTATCATCTTAACAAGACCCATGCATGGTAATGTTTTCCCTTTGACAGAGTTAAAAACTGAGCCTGCAAGAGAGTCACGGAATTATAAAGTGTGTGAGGCTTAAGAGTACTGTTGTGAAGCTGAGGCTCAAGTTTATATCTATCTAACTTTCTTAGTCCATTTTCTGTTGCTCTAAGTATTTAGTCAATGGTTCTGATAGACTTCAGGAGAGCATCTGAGAACATTTTCTTTTTAATTGATTGTATTTGCTAACAACGCTTATTGTTTTACTTTTTTTTTTTTAAGAGAGGCTAACTAGAACACAACACACATCCAGGAAGGTATTTTCTCTGAATAAATGATGTGCATTATACAACCTATGTTATTGTAAATTGTAGTGCTGACCAATTAGGAAACAATGGGAGATTAATTCCATGGTACCTGCATCATGTGAGACCCTTCCTGCTATGTCATGACATGGTGGAAGACATCACATGGTAAGCAAGCAATGCCAGAGAGAGCTTGCTTTTACAACAAAGCCCATCACATGATAGCATCTCATAAGGGTAGAACACTCATTACTCATTATTCAGTTAATGAGAGCAGAGGAATTACATTTCCAACACAGTGAACTTTTTAAGGATACATTCAAGTCATGGCACCAGCTTCACAAATGTTTTTTTTGTTGTTGTTATTACATTTCAATTTCATAATTTAAAGCACAGTCATCTAAAAACCTGTGTGGTAACATAAGAAAACATATATCTGGAAATTATCAATATACATTCAAGTTTTTTTTGGTTTTTTTTTTAACTAGTTCTATTCAGTGGGAGTATGAGACTATGAAGTATGGTTTGAAATCGTATTTCTCTTGCCTCAAATCTCAGTTTCCCTTGAGTAAGCTACTTTATCTTTCTGATTGCATTTTTCTTATCTAGAAATTAAAGTTAATATTCACTCCATTATGTGACTGTAGTGGTTAGCCAGAGAGACATTGCAAAAAAACTAGAATTTTTCTTGACACATAAAAGACACTCAATAGTAAAACACAATAACAATAATATGCAATTTTTATTACTGTTATTGACATAATGGTGATGATGATAATGATTAATAAGAATAAAAGAAAGAGAGAAAAGGTTCTTCAAAAATATTGAAGCATAGAAATCAAATATTCTAACAAATAGCCTCACAAACCAGCTAGAACTAACTTTATTAGTGTGAATGAGAGATACGAGAAAATTGGAATATGTAATGAGAAAAGGCATAGGTTGTAATAAATATAACAAAGAGAAATAAACAATTTCATAGATTCAAATCAAAATTTTGTCATCAGTGTTCACTTTCTTCATGAAGGTAGAAAAGGGAAAACAAATATATCAGAAATTTAAGGGGAAAAAAGCAAGAACTTAGCACTTTTAAAATCTTCACAAATTCTTACCAACAACTAGTTAGAGGCTAAGAATGAGTTACTGGCTCAGCTTTACAACTGTGGATACGCCATGCATATCATGCTAAGTAAAGACTTTAAAGAAAAAAGACGCCACCATTTTGAGAGAGCGGAAAAATAAATAAATCAATAAATTTATTTATTTATTTATTGAGTTGTAGTCTTACTCTTGTCTCCCAGGCTGGAGTGCAGTGGCACGCTCACAGCCACTGCAGCCTCTACCTGCAGGGTTCAGGCGATCCTTCTGTCTCCACCTTCCAAGTAACTGAAAATACAGATGCATGCCACCATGCCTAACTAGTTTTTGTGATTTATTGTAGAGATGAGGTCTTACAAGTTGCCCAGCCTGGGCTCAGACAATCCTCTTGCCTTGGCCTCCCAAACTGCGGCGATTTACAAGCTGAGCCACCGCGCCCAGCCGAGAGCCTAAATATTTAAACAATATTTCTGTTAAATAAGAATCTGAAATTTAAATGCTAGTGGCAAATGAAAATGGGAAAAATAACACTTCAAGTCTGATTGTTGCCAGAGCTCATATGCAAATGTCCACCAAATGACATATACTAGAAATTAAGTGGCACATTAGTAATCATTTGATCTGGTAGAATTATTTTACTGATAAGGAAACTGAGACTAAAAATGTACATGATGAAAAATGTGGCATTTCACGTTGATGCAAATTGCTTAGGGAAAAGAAGAATAAAGTTTTCTACATCTGGAATGAGATCCACTGATCCACTTTTGAATTACAGAAGACCATTTGTAAATATAGTAGTATCGATGTATCAATTATGTTGATGCATATATACTGAAGCTAGACTATATGTAAATTCTATTTTAAAAGATAGATTTTCCTCCGAGTATTTCAACATGAAGAAAAACCGAACTAATAATTCTTTGCAGCTAACTTCTTTGTAAAGCAAATAATTATTTCACAATGTAAAAAATTCTAAATAAATAATTTAAAATCTTAATCTTTGTAAATTTTTGTTTATTTATTTGTTAAACAAAAAGGCACTGGTGTATGCAATACATGTTGGACATGGAACATATATAAAGGTTTATGGTCCTTCATACAAAGTAGCTTAACAACTAGTGAAAGAGACAGATATACCATTAACTGCAATGTTAAATTCTTCTACCATTTTCATATCATCCCCCTCCCAATAGAACCAAATGCTAAGAATATGTTGGAGGAACAGTGATATGAAACCTTTCCAGAGGAGTTGGTATCCAAATATGGTGAAAAGGATAAGTACATATATGGTGGTGGAGATGGAAAAGAGAAAAGTGTTCCAGGCATGAGCAAAGCACAAAAGTATAGAAGTAAAATGTGTAAATAACCTATAAATCTGGCTAACTGAAGTCTTGGCCTGCAAGGTTCATGGGACTAAAAGGCCACTGGTATCAGAGAAAATGCTAAAATTTTAAATTAAAACCAGTGTTTAAAGCTATTGGATGCCATTTGTGCTTTAAGATTTATTTTAAGTACAAAGAGAAGTCACAGATGATTTGTGAGCAAGAAGTGGCAATCTGATTTTTGGTTTTGGAGGACAGCTGACAGCTACAGAAAGGATAGATTGAGTGGGTAGAAATTGAAGACAAATGTCCATTTGGAAGTCTACAGAATAATTCAGAAAGAATTCAGATAACTTAAATACCTAAATTCAAATAGTTTCTGTGGAAATAAAAGAAATATTGGTGACAAATTATACCACAAAGAAAGTTAAAAAAAAAAAAAACGCACACACTGAATGGGAGAGAATATTTACAGATCAAAAATATGTAAAGAACACTTCAAATGCTGTAATAAAAAGATAAATAATCCAATTAAAGTAAAAAAATTATCTGAATAGACATTTCTTTAAAGAAGAGATGCAAATAGCCAATGAACCCACAAAAAGACACTTCATATTGTTAGTAATTATAGAAACAGAAATAAAAATGAGATAATACTTCACAGCCACTAGGGTGACTACAATTAAAAAAGATATTAACAAGTTTTGATAAAGATATAAGGAAGCTAGTATCCTCATATGTTACTCATAGGCATTTAATATAATGGTGCAGCCACTTTGGAAAATATTTAACAGTGTTTCTAAACATATAGCATAGAATTACCATATGACCCAGTCATTCCTATTCTAGGTCTTAACCAAGAGAAATAAAAAGATATGGTCTCAGAAACACTTGCACATGAATTTTCATAACAGCATGATTAATAATAGTCAAACATTATAATAATTAACCAGAGCATCCGTTAACTGATGAAGGGATAAAGATAAAGTGGTATACGTATCCATACAACGGATTATTATTTGGCTAAAAAAAGGAGGATTGATGTCTGCTACAATATGCATAAACATTGAAAACATGTCACATGCAAAAAGCAAGTAAAAAATTAAAAAAGCCTTACTTATTGTATGATTCCACCAATATAAACTGTTGAGAAGAGGCAAATCTATAGAGACAAAAAGTAGATTGATTTGCACAAGAAGATGATTGAGGTGGAAGTTGGAAGTGACTAATAATGAATACTGACTTTGTGGAGGGTGATTAAATGTTCTAAAATTGATTGCTATGATGGCTGTATAACTCTGCAAACATACCAAAATCCATTGAATTTTACACTTTGGGTGGATAAATTGTATAATACTTGAATTATATCTCAATACAACTTTATTAAAATGAATGGGTTAATTTCAGTGGTATTTTAGAACTAAAATTGGTAGAATTTAGTAATTCATATGCTTAGAGTGTTAATGAATAAGATTGTCAATAAAATTAATTACTCTGATTGATACTATGTGTGACTGTGAATATGGCATTGTCACCGTTTCTAAATTTTAAAAAATAAATGAAATAATATATTTGGGAAGAACAAATGAATTTTATCTTATTCTTGTTGAGAAGCTTTGGTTTCTTTAGTCTTTGTCATTCATGACATCAAAAATTTTGAAGAGATTCTGAAAAACTAAATATTCAGATGAATAAGACTAGATACCTATGTCTCACCATATTAAAAAATATCAAACCAACTGAATTAAAGACTTAAATGTAGACCTGGAACTATAAAACTACAAGAAAAAAACTTAAGGGAAATACTTTATGACTTTGTTCTGAGGAAGAAATTTTTGGATAATATTTCAAAAAGCATGGATAACAAAAGCAAAAATAGAAAAATAGTATTATATTGCATTAAAAGCCTCTATACAACAAAAGAAACAATCGATAGAATAAAAAGACAACTACAGAATAGGAGAAAACATTTGCAAACCATGCATCTGGCAAGGGGCTAATACCCAGAATACATAAGGAACTCAAACAACTCAACAGCAATGCAAATAATTCAGTTAAAAAACAACAACAACAACAAAAAACAAGCAAAAGAACAATCTAGACATTCCATGAAAGAAGGCATACAGATGGCCAACAGGTATATGAAAAAATGATCAACATCATTAATCATCAGGGAAATCAAAATCAAAATCATAATGAGATATTATCTCATCCCTTTAAAATGACTATTACTAAATAGAAAATAGCAAATGCTGGCACCGATATGGAGAAGTGGGAGACCTTATACACTATTGGTGAGAATGTAAACTGGTACAGTCATTTAGAAAAACACCATGAACGTTTCTCAAAAAATCAAAAATAGGCCAGGTTCAGTGGCTTTCACATTTAAGGTCAGCAATTTCAGAGGCCAAGGTGAGAGGATTGCTTGAGTCCAGGATTTTGAGGCTAGCCTAGTCAACACAATGAGACTCATTTATACAAAAAAATAAAACAAAATTATCTGGGTATAGTGACACATACCTGCAGTCTCAACTACCTAGGGGTCTGAAGCAAAAGGATAGCCTGAGCCCAGAAGGTTGAGGCTGCAATGAGCTGCAGTGCTGCTACTGCACTCCATCGTGGAGTGAGATCCTGATTAAAAAAATAGAGAAATGAAAAATGGATCTACTGTAAGTTATTTATTTGCATTTTAATCTCCAATGGTTTAAAATTGTTTGATTTGTGTTTTTTAAGATTTGTTGATATTTTTAGTATCTTAGAATTCTAGCCGGGCTCGGTGGCTCAGCCTGTAATCCTGTGCCTTTGGGAGGCTGAGGTGAGTGGATTGCCTGAGCCCGCGGGTTCGAGACCCGCCTGGGCAGCGAGACCTCATCTTTACAATAAATCAAAAAATCAGCCGGGCGTGGTAGCGCATGCCTGTAATTCCGGCTACTTGGAAGGCTGAGGCGGAGGGATCGCCGGAGGCCAGCGGGTCGAGGCTGCGGTGGCCAGGAGCGGCCACTGCACTCCAGTCTGGGCGACAGAGTGAGACTCCAACTCAAAAAAAAAAAAGAAGAATTCTGTTGTTTATCATGGTAAATGTTCCATGTGTACTGGAAAATAATGATTATTCTCTTGGTGGTTGAAGTGGTTTATAAATATCATTTAGTTCATATTGCTGATAGTATTGTTTAGGTTGTCTATATTTTACTCATTTTCCAACTACCATTGAATATCAATTAATGAGGGTAGGGTTTTCATTTGGCCAGTTATAATTGTTTATTTATCTTTTTTTAACTTTTAATTTTTTTATTTTAAAGATGTGGGGTACAATTTGAGGTTAGGTATACAAATATTCACTATACAGTTACCCTTGTTGATGATGTGTGCCCTCCCTCCCCCAGGCAGATTTCTACTACTGCTAATCCCACCTCCCCACCCCTCCCCCCAACCACTGTTTCCCACTACTGTCAATCCTTTTTTTATAGTATTACAATAGTTGTTCAAGGTCCACTTATGCCTGAGAACATGTGATACTCAGTTCTTTGTTTCTGTGAAAGGTCACTCAGTATCATAGACTCTAAGTCCATCCAGGTTGCTGTGAAGTTCATGATTTTGTTCTTCTTTATGGCTGTGTAACATTCAATTGTGTATATGTACCACATGTTTAAATGTAGTCCTCTTTTGATGGCCAACATGTTTGGTTCCATGTTCTTGCTATTGTGAACAATCCTGCAATAAACATATGTGTGCAGGTATCTTTTTTATAGAGTGATTTGAGTTCTTACGGATATATTCCCAGTATGGGTATTGCAGAGTCATATGGAAGGTTGATTTTCAGAGTTTTTAGGAACTGCCACATTGTTTTCCACAGAGGTTGCACTAGTTTGCACTCTCACCAAAAGTGTAAAAGTGCTCCCTTTTCGCCACATCCTCTCCAGCATCTGTTGTTTTTTGAGTTATTGATGATGGCCATCCTGACTAGAGTTAGGTGGTATCTCAATGTAGTTTTAATTTGCATTTCTTTGATGACTAGTGAGGCTAGCATTTTCTCATGTACCTGTTGGCTGCTCGTATGTCTTCTTTTGAGAACTGTTCATATCTTTTGCCCACTTTGTAATGATTTTTTTTTCTTTTCATTATAACGAGTTCCTTATAGATTCTAGATGTTAGGCCTTTGTTAGATATACAGTTGGCAAATATTTTTTTCCCAGTCTGTGGACTATTTATCTACTGTCTTGGTGGTTTCCTTGGCATTGCAGAAGCATGTCAGTTTGATGAGCTCCCACTTGTCTATCATATCTCTTATGGCATAGTCTCTTGGGGTTTTGATCAGGAATTAGTTGCCAGTTCCAATTTCCATAGAGGAGTTTCCTGCATTTTCTAAGGTTCTTATAGTTTGAGGTTTTACATTTAGGTCTCGGATCCATTTCGAGGTTTTTTTTTTGTTTTTTTTTGTTTTTTGCATGGGGATAGGTAGGGGTCTTGTTTTAGTTTTCTCCATGTGTCAACCAGTTTTCCCAGAACCATTTACTGAATAGGTTCTCCTTTTCCCAGTTGTTGGTGGTGGAGGCTTTGTTGAAGATGAGTTGGTTGAGAAATTGAGGTTTTGCTTCTGGAATCTCAATCCTGTTCCATTGGTCTATATGCCTGTTCTTGTATCAATACTATGCTGTTTTGATTATTGCAGCTTTATAATAAAGTTTATAGTCTAGAAGTGTGATACCTCCTGCCTTTTTTTTTTTTGCTGAGGAATGTTTTGGCTATTCATGGTCATTTATGTTTCCATATGAATTTCTGTATTGTAGTTTCCATGTCTGAGAAGAATGTTGGTGGTTATTTGATGAGTACTGTGTTAAATCTGTGGATTACCTTAGGTAGAATGGACAACTTAACAATGTTGATTCTTCCAGTCCATGAGCATGGAATATTTTTCACTTGTTTGTGTCATCTTTGATTTCTTTGAGCAGTGTTTGGTAGTTTTCATTGTAAAGGTCTTTCACATCTCTGGTTAGGAAGGTGCCTAGGTATTTCATTTTTGTGTCTGGCTATTGTGAATGGAATTGTGCTTTTTATTTGGGTTTCTGTTTGTTTATTATTGGTGTATAGAAATGCAATTGACTTTTGCACATTTATTTTATACCCTGAGATTTTACCAAAGTCCTTTATCAGTGCAAGGAGATTTTTGATAGATTCACTTGAGCTTTTGAGGTATAGAATCATGTTGTCTACAAAGAGGGATAACTTGAATTCTTCTTTTCCTATTTGGATACCCCTGATCTCATTCTCTTGTCTGATTGCTCTAGCTAGGACTTCCAAATCTGTGTTGAACAGGAGGGGGAAGACTGAGTATCCTTCTCTTGTTAAAATGGTTCCAATTTCTGTCTGTTGAGCAATATGCTGACTGTGTGTTTCTTGTAGGTGGCTCTTGCTATTTTGAGGTATGTTCCATCTATATCTAGATTTTCAAGAGTTTTTAACAGGAAGGGGTACTGGAGTTTATAAAAAGCTTTTTCTGCATCTAATGATATAATCATGTGGTTTTGGTTTTTACATCTGTTGATATATTTAATTATGTTTATGGTCTTATGAATGTTGAACCAGCCCGGCATCTCAGGGATGAAGTCTACTTGGTCATGGAGGAAGATTTTCGAGATGTGTAATTGAATTCGGTTTGCTAGGATCTTGTTGAGAAATTTAGCATCTATGTTCGTCAAGGACATTGGCCTGTAGCTCTCTTTCTTTGTTGGATCTTTACCTGGCTTGGGTATCAAAGTGATGTTAGCTTCATAAAACGATTTGGGGAGAGTTCCATCTTTCTCAATTGCCTGGAATACTTTAAATAGGAATACTTGTATGTTTTGTAGAATTCTGCTGGAAGTTCATCTTGCCCAGGGCTTTTTTTTTTTTGTAGTAGTTTTCTTATGACATAATGAATTTCCTGGATTGTTATTGGTTTATTTAGGGTCTCAATGTCTTCTTGTTTCAACCTGGGGAGGTTGTGTGATGTCAGAAAGTCCTCCATTTCCTTAAGGTTTTCAAGTTTGTTTCCATACAAGAGTACATAGTGGTCTATGATAATCTTGTGTATTTCTTCAGAGTCAGATGTGACTTCATCTTTTGTTTCTGATATTGTTTATTTGGGCTTTCTAGTCAGTCTAGTTAGGGGGCCATGAATCTTGTTTATCCTTTCAAAGAACCAACTTTTGGTTCACTGATTTTTTTGTATTATCTTTTTGTCTTCTATGTCCCGGATTTGGGTTTTTATTTTGATGATCTGGGTTCTTCTGCTGAAGTTAGGGTGGATCTTCCTTTTCCAGCTTCCTTAGGCGAATTGTTAGGGTCTTAACTTGTGATCTTTCCAATTTCTTCATGTGTATTTGTAGTGATATGAATTCCCCTCTTACTACTGATTTCATGGCATCCCAGAGGTTTTGGTAAGATGTTTCTTCACTTTCATTTGTTTCCAGGTATGTTTTAATCTCTGTTTTGATTTCCATATTGACCCAGGAGTTGTTTAGTATCATGCTATCTAGCGTCCGTGTCTTTGTGGGTTTGGGGGAACTTTGTTGGTGCTAATACTTATTTTTTTTGGTCTGAGAAGGTCCATGGCAGAATTCCGATCTAATGAAATTTTTTTATGCTTGATTTATGGCAAGCATTTGGTTCATCTTAGAGTATGTTCCATGTGGTGATGAGTAGAATGTATATTCTGTGGTCATTGGGTGAAGTGTTCTATAGGAATCAAGTAAGTCCATTTGACCAATAGTCACATTGAGGTACCAGATCTCCTTGCTGATTTTTTGTCTTGATGATCTGTTTAGGGTTGTGAGAGGGGTATTAATGTCCCCAGCTATGATAGTGTTAGAGTCAATATCTTTTAAAAGTTTGCTTAGAAGTACTTTATGAAAGTGGGTGCTCCTATGTTAGGTGCATATATGTTTAGGATGGTTATTTGTTGTTGATAGATTGAACATTTTATGATTATGTAGTGACCTTCTGTGTCTTTTTATATTTTTGATAGCTTAAAACGTATTTTGTCTGATATTAAGATCGCAACTCCTGCTTTCTTTTTTTTTTTTTTCCATTCACCTGGAATTTTGTTTATAATCCTCTTACTTTGATTCCGAGTGTCCTTTCTGGTGAGATGAGTCTCTTGGAAACAACATATTGTTGCCTCATTATATTTTATCCATTTTGCCATTCCTACGTATTTTTAGTGGTGCATTTAGTCCATTCACATTCAGGCTAATTATTGAAATGTGGGAGTTTATCCTTGTCATGAGGTTCTTATACAGTTGTTGTTCCTGTTTGTTTGTTGTCTTTCTTTTGATTTTTGGGTTGATTCATGTGTGTTTTCAATTTTTTCCTGCGCTTAAATGAAGAACATTGTCATTCCTTTTGTCCTTTCTTGTGTGTTTAATTCTTTCTTAAGTGTTTCTGGCAGAGCTGGTCTGGAGGCACCATAAGTTCTAGGGATTGAATGTCTAGGAAGGTTTTTAATTCTCCCTCACTGATGAAGCTTAGCTTAGCTGGGCAGGTTATTCTAGGTTGAAATTGTTTATCTCTGAGAACTTTTAAGTTTAGATTAAAAGGTCTACTAGCCTGAAGTGTCTCTGTAGATAAATCTGCTGCTATCTAATTGGCCTTCCCCAGTAGGTAGTCTGACATTTTTCTCTTGCTGTCTTTAAGATTTTTTCTTTTATGCCTACTTTGTTTAGGTGAATTAATATGTATCTAGTAATTTGTTTTCTCATTTGTTGTCTTTCAAGTGCTCTCTGAATCTCTTGTGCTTGAATTTTGCATCACTGATGAGATGAGGGAAGTTTTCTTAAATAATTTCATGGAATGTTTGTTCCAGGGTGGTCTCTGTCTCTCTTTCTGCCTCAGGAAGTATAATTACTCTTAGGTTCGGCCTCTTGAAATAATCGCTCAACTCTTGAAGGTTTTGTTCTATTTTTTAAAACTCCTTTCTATGTTTTTGACAATTTGGGTTCATCCTATATTTTGGTTCTTAAGCTCTGAGATTCTTTCTTCTGCTTGGTTAATTCTGCTTTCCATGCTTAGCAGTTAGCTATTTATTTCATTCACAGTATTCTTTAATGCTGTTATCTCAGTTATCAACTCCTTCATTCTTTCTTCTTGTCACTCCTCAATTCTATTTATTCTCTCTATTAATGTCTTGATATCTGGGATTGTAATTTGTGACCAGTCATTCTGGGGGTTCTTCATTGTTTGTATTATGAAGTCTGTTTTGTCAGTGTCTGATCTCCCAGGGGTCTATGTGAGACCCACATTCTTTTGGTTTTTTTTTTAATTTGTGTAGATCCCTCCCCCCTCCACATATTTTTCCCCTTCTTTAATTCTGCTGTTCAGGAATGGGGGTTGCTTTTACTTCTGTTTACTCAATCTCCTATTCTTCTTTATGTGGCTCCTCTGGCTTTGCTCAGTTCTGAAGCTGGACTGTGGGTAGGGGCTGTACTTTTTGCAGTTTTGAGATTTAATTGGGGTGGGGGAGAGCTATGATTCAGAATCTATCTGTAGATCCCAGTATCCACTGACAGGTGTGTTTGCACCCTGGAGCCCACTTCCCACTGCCTTACAATCTGTCCATGCAGTGGAAGTATAGATTTGCTCCCTGAAAACAAAATGACATAAGAAAAAGGAAAAGAATGGAAAAAGGAAGGAGGAAGGGCAAGAGGAAGGTGGAGAGAGAGAAACATAAGAGGGAAAATAGACAGATGTACCAACTAACAAACCAAAAGAGACACAAGGACAGAAAAGTGTAAAAAAAATACTAAAACATACAGACAATCATACAAACACACAAACCAACAAAAACCTCCCTATTGATGTACTCTCCCCATACACAAACAGGAAGTCTAAAAAAAAATCAATAAAATAACAGAAGCAAATCAAGTATGAAAACCTTATCAAAAACAGAAAGTGACAAAAAGAACTAAAACAAAAAACATACAAAAATGAGCAAAACAAACAATAAAACAAAAAACAAGGAACCAAACTCACTCTGAAGTCTTTCCCATAAGTCCAACTTCCTTTCAGTTTTGATTTCCAGCCCCTTCCCTTTGCTTTCAGCTGATAGGGTTGCCCTCAGCATGGGTCAGATGCCCCAGGCCTACTGTGGAAGGAAGGTAGATCAGATCTGGACTCACCTGGCTTACTGCCTGTCAAGTCTACTACTCAGGTCTGACCTGTCTGTGTCTGATCCAGCACTGGGGAGGGGCTTCTGTCTCTCCTAGTTTTATGAGATTACCTTAGGTCCCAGGTTGGAGGTTGGGTGGAGCAGGGTAGGGTAGTGCTGGTCTCTGCCTGGTCCTGGAACAGAGAAAATGGCTGTGGTTGGCGTTTCCTCACTGGGGATGGGTCTTCTCTCCAGCATGCCCCGATTTCTCTCTCCACTGATCAGATTTGGGGTTCCAGCTGATTTACTACAGCAGGTGATGGTGTGGGCAAGGTACCAGGTGGTGAGAATCAGCTTGATGCAGTAAGCTCTTCTCAGGAGAGTCCCATGAACAGCAGATGACCCTGCGTGCAGGCAGCTCCAATCTCAGTGTGGTGGGGGGGTTGTAGTCACCTCCAGAGAAGAGCCCCAGATGCAAGAACCCTAGTCTTCCCTCAGACGGACTTTCATTCACCCACAGCACACGTCTACTCATGCAGAGAGTCTTTATGGACACTTGCTTTTGTGGAGACTATCACAGTCCAACCTGTCCCATCGCCATCTTACCTGAGGACTCTATTTATCTGTTCTATCAGTTTTTCTTCACATATTTTAAAATTGGCTTTTAGATGTATACACATTTAGAATCATTATATTTCTTTATGAATTAAACCTTATATCACAATGCAATGACTTTCTCTTTTTGATAATATTTCTTGCTTTAAATTGACTTTGTCTTTTATTAATATAACCATGCCACTTTTCATTAATGTTTACATGAAACATATTATTGTGTCCTTTATTTTTATACAGTCTGTGTCTTGACATTTGTATTGAATTTTATATTGTATATATTTGAATCTTGCTTTCTTTTCCAATCTGAAAGTCTTTGTTTTTTGATTGTGGCTACTGAGAACATTCACATTTAATGCAATTTTTGATGGAGTTGGACTTAGTTCTAATATTTTGCAAAGTTTTTTCTATTTCTCTCATCTAATCCTTTATTATCTCTTTTGACTTATTTGGATTAATTGAGTATTTTTATATACCATTTAATCTCTACTATTGCCTTAACTAGATATGTCACTTTTTAGCTGGGCATTGTTAACCTCAGCACCATACACATTTTCAGACAATTTGGATTTTGCTGTAAAAACCTTTCCTCAGCATTGTAGGCTATGAAACAGCATTCGCAGACTCTAAAGTGGCTTGGACTTCTAACTTTTTGTATCTCTGTTGTTTTGTTTACTTGTTTGCTTTTTGTAAATTTTGGAAAATCCTTGATCTTTATCTCTTTATATATTTTTTCTCCTTTATTCTTTCTGTCTTCTCCTTCTTGGACTCCAATTGCATATGTTATTCTATTTTTTTATACTCCAATGACTGTTGAATGTTCTGTTATAATTTTCTCAGTTTTGTGTGTGTGTGTGTGAAAAATTATTAGTGTGGATAATTTTTATTGTCCTATCTCAAAGTGTTTTGATTTTTCTTAAACTGTTTTCTATCTCATGATAATTTTATTGGTGGAATACTTTATCTCTGGTATGCTGTTGTTTTTTTCCCCTAGAAAACAAATTTCCATTTGGCAATTTCTTATTACTTTCATATCTTTGCTAGATTTTCTATATTTATATTGTCCAGACTTTTACTATATTCTTTAAAATATGAATTATAGTTACTTTTAAATCTCAGTTCAATATATCCTATGTACTGTTATCTCTGGAACTTTCTATTTATTTTATTTTTTAAAAAATTTTTTGTAGAGACAGTCTTGCTATGTTGCCAAGCTGGTCTTGAACTCCTGGACTCAATAGATTCTCCCACCTTGATCTCCCAAAGCACTAGGAATACTGGTGTTAGCCATGCCACCCAGCTGAGATTGTTTTTAATGCTTGATTTATCTTGCCAATAAACAGTATTTTCCTGCTTTTTAATGTGCTTACAAATGTTTGCTTATATATTAATTATTATGGGCGAATAGTACAGGCTGAAAGAACTTATATTTATATCAGCAATGGATGTGATTCTTCTTCTGGCAGCCATTAATATAGTGGGTTGAGTCAATTAGCAGGTTTCTGAGATTGATTTATTTTGTTACTATAGTCACTTTAATGAAGCACAGACTTCAGTTTGTTTCAGTCAGTGCTGAGAAATTATTCTCAATATTCATGCTCTGCTATAAGCTTTCATCAGTCTTTGAATAACAGTACTACACATGGGTCTCCCTTCTTCATACTCTTGATTTTTCACCATTAGTAATTTATATTTGCTTATTATGCTTGTTACTTGGTAGAAGGCTTATGTCAGTGTTATGAGGGCTGGGGTTGGAGAGGGGTTCTCTATTTTCTTGGCCCGGTCTTTGTCTTACCGCTGTGTTCCTGTGCCTTGGGAGTGAGTGCTTTTCTGTCTACATTATTGATCCTTTTCCTCAATAGCAGTGAAACCCTTGCTTGTATCTGTTTTGAGTATTGAACAGGAGGTAGCTTCTTACCCTGACCCCAACACTAATAAAACTCTCAGATTCTGGATCTGAGAAGCAGATGCCTTATTTAGACAGAACCAGAGTTATGCAGTTTATCACAATCCCCTCCATTTATCCAAAGTATGCTTAGGCCTTCAATACTGGCTTTATTCTCTTACTTTATTTATACCATCTGGTCTGGTCATTTGAGTATGAAACTCCAGGTAGAAGTAAATTCCTACCACTGTGAAATTTCATTAGATAAGGGCTGCCATATCTAACACATTCCCATTATTAAAGAAATATATTTTGAAAGATAGGGTCTGGTATAATATTACTACTAATTGTCTAGTATGTAAAAAAAAAAAAAGTTCTAAATTCTAGGTACATCCAAGTCTCTATGAATCATTGGATAAGTCATTTGAATTCTTGGGAAACAGTTTCCTTATTTTTAATTTAATTCAATTAAAAAATAAGATACACTTTTGTGCAAGTCACTGTGCCAATTCAAAGATGAATGAAATGCTGTATTTTCCACAAAGGAGTTTTTATTCCAACCTCAGTTATATTTGATCAATATTTAAGGTCCCTCTCTGCTCAAAATTTATATGATTTGACATTCTTGTGTTCAAGAAAAAACAAAAAAGGTTAAAAATAAATAAAATCATTTAACCACACTAGATAATATTTGAAGTTAATAATAAAATATTGTTTAATTTACCCTGGCAGAATTCTATTGATTTTAGTTTATATGAGGAATTTGATTTATGTTCCCTTTGTCTGTTTTGATTAATAGAATATCTCAGCTTATCTGAAGAGTCAGTCATCCAAAATCCTCTTGCGTATTCCATTTCAAATAAATTGAAAGTTTTGTTCCAATGAAGCTTGGTTTAATAAATAAAAGAATGTCTAAGAAGTTAATTTAGAACATAGTAATACCACAATTCAGATAATAAGTACTTTTTTTATTATTGTTATATTTTACAAAAATGATCATGTCTCATCTCATTTTGATTTGAAAGATAATAGAAAATGTTATGAACAATCACAAGTTCATTACTTTTTAAAAAAACTTTTGTGATATTATAAGTACAGTTTTATTTGTCCTAAGATGTTACTGTGATAGACAACAAAATGACTACTAGTCTTATTAAATGCTCATAATTACTCATGATTTCTTGAAATTTAATTGTTCTTATTAGTTAAGTAAATTAGATATATCAATAAAATGTCATTCTACTCTATTCAAAAACTATGCATTGACAATGAGATAATCTGTACAGTATAATCTTAGCTTATTATAAACTTTTTGTGTATGAGCGTGTGTGTTTGAAGAAACAGTAAGTGTATGTGTGCATATCTACATCTCTATATATCTTACCTCTACTTATTTTGGGAGAATGTGGAATTGTGAGCTACTTTTCTACTCTCTCAGAGGTTTATTCCTCCTAATACCAACCATTTCTGACACCAGCTAAGTTTCTTGCATTTCAGCTCAAGTCTGACACTAACTACCCAGTTGAATCAGATTCTACAGGTTTAAAGGCCCAGTGACTGCCCTCAGTTCAGACATCAAACACGAGTCCCAGATCATCCACATTTCTGAACAACTACCTATAAATCAGAGGTTTCCAAAACCTCATTTGTTTTGATAATTTGATAGAACAGCTCACAGAACTCAAGAAAGCACTTACTTCTGTTTAGCGGTTTATAATAAATAATAAAAATGAACTACCAGATAAAGAGGAAAATATAGTAAGGTCCTGAATGGTCCCAAGTACAAGGTCCCTGTGAAGTTTATGTGTGCCACTTTCCTGACACATGAATATGTGTGCCAACTCAGAAGTTCTCTAGACTCTGTTAATTAGAGGTTTCTATGTTTTGTTATGTAGGCATGATTAATTAAATCACTAGTCATTAGAGATTAACTCGATCTACAATTCCTTTCTCCTCCCTGAGGTTTGGGGATAAGGATGAAACTTCCAAGCTTCTAAACAAGTCTTGGTCTTTATGGCAATCAGCTCCCTCCCTAAAGGTAGCTAGAGGCCCAGTTCACCAAGAGTGCCTCATTAGAACAAAAAATGCCTATGCCTATTCCCCTTACCATATGCGAAATTCCAAGGGTTTTAAGAACTCTGTGCTGGGTACTGCATATACGATATCACATTCATTATATTGTTTTGTTTAAATTAAAGCATATATGTATGTTGCTTTTGTAAAAATAAAAATAATTTAACTTATGAAATCTACTATTTAGAAAAATATGACCTTCAAATAAAGTGTCTGTAGAGTAAATGTTACATGTATAAATAGTTATTTGCTTCGGTGAATGATTCTGAACCAAATTGTTTCTTTGGAAATATTTAAAATATATCAGGTTTCTCTTCCTGAAATAGGTATTTTGGGAGCCGTGGGTTATGGTGCAGACATGAACAAGTCCAAGAATCACAAGACACACAATCAGTCTCAAAAATGACATCAAGAAAATCCAATTACTAAGGCCATGAGTGCATGCGCCAAGACAGTCAAGGCTCTTGTAAAGTCCAAGGAGGTTAAGCCCAAGATTACAAAGGGTATCAGCCAGCAAGCTCAATCAACGTGCCTACATTGCCCACTCCAAGCTTGGGAAGTATGCCCTTGCCCTCGTTGCCAACAGTCTCAGACTCTGAAAGCCAAAGGCCAAGACCAATGATCAAGCCAAGACCCAGGCCACAGCTTCAGTTTCAGCTGCAATCTCACTTCCAACTCTAGCTCATGCTCCCAAATGTGCCCAGGCCTCCATGAAGGCTCTGGAGTAGAGGTCTGTTTGTCAACACGAGGACAGAGGACTGGTGTGATCTGCATGGGGCTGGTGTCCTTCTATAATATTTGTATGAATAAACCTGAGGCAGAATTAAAAAAAAATAAAATAAATCAGAAGGCCTTTCAGGCAAGTTGAATCATGCTTACATGACCACTTATGTAGTATGATTTGAGGACCACAAAACCACCTACTCATTCCCATCTCACTCTCCCCATCACCACTGCCTTGCCATAGATGTTGAATTACAAATACCCATAATCTAAATAACATAACATGAATTTGTCTTTAAGTCGGTTTCCTGCATGAGACAATATGCAAAAGAAACATCAACATTTAACATAAACCTTGAAAAGCTATAATGTTGAATGTTTGTGTTCACCCAATATTCATATGTTGAATTCTTTTTTTTTTTGAGTCGGAGTCTCACTCTGTCGCCCAGACTGGAGTGCAGTGGCCGCTCCCGGCCACCGCCACCTCGATCTGCTGGGCTCCAGCGATCCTTCCACCTCAGCCTTCCGAGTAGCTGGAACTACAGGCATGCGCTACCACGCCCGGCTGATTTTTTGATTTATTATAGAGATGAGGTCTCGCCTGCCCAGGCGGGTCTCAAACCCACGGGTTCAGGCAATCCACTCACCTCAGCCTCCCAAAGGCGCGGGATTACAGGCTGAGCCACCGAGCCCGGCTCATATGTTGAAATCTTAACCCTCATGAGGATGGTATTTGAAAATGTGATTTTTGGGAGATGATCAGATCATTAATGGTATTAACGCACTTAGAAAAAAGGCCCTAAGGATCTTGTTATTTCCTTCTACCACCATGTAAGGGTACAACAAGAAGGCACCATCTGTGAAGCAGAGAACGAGTCCTCACCAGACACCAAATATACTGACACTTGATCTTAAACTAGCCAGTCTCCAGAACTATAGACAATAAAAATACCTGGTGTATGATATTTTATTATAGCAGCTCAGTCTAATACAACAAGCAAAGTAATTCTGGACTTATATCTTAGAAATGTCAAAAAAATTTTATTATGCTTTGTCTTATTTTTAATCTCCTAAACTCAATGAAAAATCTCTTTAAAAATCAGAATTTGCTGACTTTTGTCTAGTAATTCTCCACTCTGCCTCCCATAATTAACTTTTATGTGCTAGGAAGTTCTTAGATTTTTCCAGTGAAACTCAATTTAGGTCCTTTCAAATCCTTTCGATTATGGCTGTACTGAATCTGGTCAACTCAATCAACAAAACAAAATTCTGGATACCTAGCAACAAAATATTTTTCTCTCTTAGAGGGCAGGGCAGAAGCTAAAGTGTGATTGTTCATAATTATTTTGGTTTTCTATTTTTTAGTTGTTGTTTTAATACCAAAGTTTAGGTTAAGACAGCACACACTCCAGTTAAGTTCAAATATCTAGTTCAGATTAGAATTTACCTTTACAAAGTACCTAACTGCTTAATTTTGGTGACAAAAAATTAAAAAAAGATAAATATTTCCTTTAAGAAACTCATAATCTAGTAAAAGACAAAATAAAGCAAACAATATTAATACAGAAGGAATAAAGATCATAAACTGATATCATCTTTCAGTTTTATAGTCTATCACATATATTTATAAGATTGTTTGGTCTTGTACTAAGCAGATTACTTATGAAATGAAACAAAAGACAAATTTTGTTTTGTGGGAGAGGTTGGACATAGATTCAGAGCAAAAGTTGTTCTCTGAGAGAACAAAAACTGAGAAACTACAATGACCATTTGTGTACCTCACCCTGAATTGTACCCTACATCTTTAAAATAAAAATAAAAGAAATAGAGGAAAACACTAACCTCTTCTGTGAGTAGAGAGTGAAGAAAGGAAATTGAAGAAGCTTTCAAGAGGCTAGTCCTGTTCATCCAAAAAAGAACAGATTTTGGGGTCTAGAATGATTTCACAAGAACAGAGGTAAATTTATACACGCCCTTGGCTACTGTTGAGGTCAACTGGGGATAGTTGAAGACAGGAATATCATTTTGAAACATTCAGTTGCTTAGCTGCAAATATTAGGTCATTTAACTTCACATCTCCTCAGCTTTCTTTTAAGAAGGTAGTAAGTTGGTTTAAATAATTCCAACAATACTAAGAAGTGTGTAGCACTCCATTTCAAAAACAAGATAAAACAGACAAACAAAAACCAGAAAAACTAAAACTCTTTGCATGTAGTCTTTGCATAAAGTGATGTGTTTCAACTGTGGATTATGAGAACGTTTACTTGAAGTCTGAGCCAAATCACCAAGACTACAGAGAAGAAATTTGACTCCAAAATCTGGAGCAGCCAGCACAGCTGTGAAGCCCTTTGTGGGGCTTATTAGGGCAGCAGCTGGGCATGAACTGAACAAAAAGGATAATTCTAGTGCTTTGGAGAAAAGAGTGTGATGAAAAGCACAGCTTAATCTTCTCTTGGTGAAACAAGAAAATAACTTTAAAAAATCACTAAGTGATCAGCACTTTAAATAACAATGTCATTTTAAGGCACTCTGAAAAGTTCATGTTCTTCATCTCCCCCACACTCATTACTGTCAATCAGAGATCATTGCCAAGTCAAATTTTCAGTTCTCGTTGATCTTTTAGACTGGGCATTGGAGTAACTCAAATTATATTTCAATTTATTGAGAAAATTTAACTTAAAATAGAAAAACAAATAATGTCCAACTCTGCAGCATAACCTTTAGCAAAAAGAATTTAGGGAATTCGGTTTTTCCTACATGCTCCTAATATTGGATCCTAGGGCAATACCCTGAAAATCAGACTGGGAAAATGAAGCACAAATCTGTATTTGTGCTTAAAGATGTATTAAGATGTACCTAGATTCGGTTACCACTCTAAATGTTCTATTGCAGGATATTTCTGCCATAGGCTGACTATCAGAGGGGTCTTGAAAAAAACATTTAAGCATTTTTGTTCAATGACTATCAGAGGGGTCTTGAAAAAAACATTAAGCATTTTTGTGCGTATTCACAACTAGGGAGTATATGGTGTAAGAACTGGGTTGGTCTTACTAAATCCTTTATAGTAAATAAAGCTTGATTATTGTCTCACATCTCCCTTTTCTAACTCTTATTTATATTACTCCTGTAATACTATCTCCCTGTTGATTCTCCAACTATAGGGACCTTTAGTGCTTACCTAAAAAAATTAGTCTCAACACAAAATATGAACTTAATTCTTTCAAAGGAGAACTAAAATTAAAAACAGATTTATATTTGTGTAAATGGCTTTATACATTTTATTGAAGAGTATGAGCAGCCTCGTTATTTTTATGAGAATACATTTTATGAGAATGTGTATGTGAAATGATGATCATATGCTGCATCTGGGCATGACAAAGCTTCTGAATATTAGCTATGAGCCAGTGGCAGAAACCCACATCTTGGCCAGGTAACAGAGGAGGAGATTCATTCAGGACCCAGAGGACCTTTTGTCCTAATGGCAGGCACAAAGATGTATTAGGCACACATTTCTCACAAGTTTTATAAGTGCAGAATAGGTATATTTGATAAGCATATTCTATAGATGAATGTGGTCATATGGTTACATGCATAAGATGAAAGATAAATACAGGGTATGAGGTTGTAAAATGTCAATAAAAACATGTGGCACACTTGGGAATTGGCAAAAATTAGATCACTGGGCATCCTTTCAGGGGAGCGATGTGTCTTGTCTCGTAGACCTTTTGAGGAATATCTGATTCTATAGAAGTGTGCACTTTTTATTGTCTTTCTAAGCTAGACTATTTTTGCACCTTTGTAAGAATAGAGGTAAATGTATAGAAAAATAATAGAAATCCAAATGTTCATTGAATATAGTGATGCACATGAATTTTTTTAAGTAGAGATACAGTTGATTTCTATCCTACAGAAACGATAAGCCCATATTGCATTTTATGCTATGTAGAATCTTAACTACTTTTGTCTCTATTAGTACATTCATTGCATTGTTTCTGATTACTTATTCATATATGTGGCTTTTATAGTCTCCTTTAAATAATTTTTTTTTTTTTGAGTTGGAGTCTCACTTCATTGCCCAGGCTGGAGTTCAGCGGCATATTCATGACCATCCCACTGTCAACCTGCTGGGCTCTGGCGATCTTTCTGCCTCAGCCTTCCAAGTAGCTGAAACTACAGGTATACGCTACCATATCTGGCTAATTTTCGATTTATTGAAGAAACGAGGTCTCACCAAGTTGCCCAGACTGGTCTTGAACCCTCAGGCTCAGGCAATCCACTTGCCTCCCAAAGTGCTGGGATTACAGGCTGAGCCACCGAGTCCAACCTTAAACTATTTTTAATTTCTCACTGATTCCCATATGCATTAATTTGCTAGGGTGCTTTAACAAAGTACCACAGACTGGTGACTTAAGCCATAGAAACGTATAGTTCTGGATCCTAGAAGTCAAGATCAATGTGTCAGCCATGTTGGTTTCTTCTGAGGCTTCTTGCACATGACTTGGCCTTTTTCTCCTCCTTGCATCCTTACACAGTCTTCCATCTGTATCTCTCTGTGCCCTAATTATTTCTTCTTATAAGGACATCAGTCATATTGGATTAGGGTACACCCAAGTTACCTAGTTTTAACTTAAATTACGTCTTTAAAAACCCTACCTCCAAATACAGTCACAGTCTAAGGCGCTAGGGAGCAGTCCTTCAACATATGAAATTTTGGGAACAAAAGTCATCCCATAACACCATTATTACTTAGTGGGTTAAATAAAATCTCTGAGATGTGGTCTTTTTTTTTGTATATGAGTGATTACAATTTTTTCTTTTAAATGTTTTAATTTAGCAAGAGAGAGATGAGGATATTCTAGAGCTTGTTAAGTTAGGTCCCATCTATTGACTACAGAAGAACAAGCTCCTAACCTCATGGGAAATGTGTGCAATTTTGAAATATTTTGCTCAGTGCCTATGTTTGTGCTTAACACACATTGTTAACATTAATGTTCTTGATATATAGTGATCATTTTGGGTGGAGCCCCAGAACAATCAAAAATGTTAAAAAAGATGATGAAGTTGTTGCCTCAAGAACTACATGGAAAACAAATCCTCTTGTTGGAAAGAAAACCCTGACCCTTAAGTTACAAATCACCTTCATTTCTTTCCCTTTTTAACTATGAAAGGAGAAGGAAGGCAGTAAAGAGAATAGGAAGACTGGTGTGCATTTCGATAACAGACTAGCTCCTGGAATTCCATAGTTGTCACGTTATGTTATCTTCCTTTATTAAAGCTAGCTTTATTAAGGCCTGCTGGCACCAATATTGGTTGGACTGACTGCTAACCTTCTCCAGGAAATGAAGCTGACTTTAGAGGGCTGATGTATGGTGAGAAGAGGAGTAACAACTGTAAGCACAGCTATTGAACTTACTAGACTCAGCTCCTAGATTAGAAGAGAGAGCAAACTTCAGTTCTAATGACACACAACTTGACAGAACTGTACCCTCTTTGCGGCATAGCTCACCTTTATATTGAAAACGTAAAATATAGTTCTGCTCACCATGATCAATCATTTAAAGTTATTATGCTTAATTAGTTATTGAGTATAAGTACAGCAGAAAAGGTAAAATTTTGGAAAATTTCTACTGGTATATAAAAATGTTTAATACTAATAAAAGAAAAAAAAACTTGTGGTAAACTTCCCATATAAGTTATTAGATTGTGGGCTGGGTGCGGTGGCACAAGTCCGTAATTCCAGCACTTTGGGAGACTGAGGTGAGAAGATTACCTGAGCCGGCGGGTTTGAGTTCAGCCTGGGCAACTTGGTGAGATCTCATCTCTACAATAAATCAAAAAATTAGCTGGGCATGGTAGCATGCACCTGTAGTTTGGCTACATGGAAGGCTGAGGTGGAAGGATCACTGGAGCCTAGCAGGTTGATACTGGGGTGGCTGTGAGTGTGCCACTGTACTCCAGCTTAGGCGACAGAGTGAGATTCCAACTCAAAAAAATAAAAAATAAAAAAAGAAGAAACATTTGACATATATTTGGCCCGTAAAAATATTCAATATATGGCATATTCCTATACAAATAAATAAATATACTTTATTGTGGGCAACCAGTGCATAGAAAAAAGGTAGTGGAACATTATGCCTAAATTTTTACTTCATTAAGTTAATTTAGGCATCAGTTTACATGACTGGGGTAGATATGCATAATAAGAGTCATAGAGATGTGTTATAAAGACTATTGTATTTCAAAAGTTTAGATGGAAAATTATCACGACCTAACTTAAGGTAGGGAAAATAATAAATCATACCATGGGAGATGTTAAAAGTCTAAAATTGTCAAAACCTGATCACGTAATTATAGAGTAAGTGGAGGGAACAGAGAAGTCAAATATATGCCCAGATTTTGGGAATGTAAAATGAAGAATGGCAGTAGGTGAATCTAAATACCTTACAGGTTCCTAATGATCTGCCTTTTCTCTCCCTCTTTGGCCTCTTTTTTATAGGTTAGACCACAGAGCAAAAATATTTTAAGAAACATAGTAGCCAAAATATACAGCTAATCTTGAATCTCCCCAGTGAATCTCATTGTTTTTTAGATACAATCCAAATCCCAGTATGGTCTGGGACTACTGTGACTGAGTTCCTGTGCTCCTGGCTCTGAGATTAGTTTATGCCACACCCCTCTGAATTGTAATGCCCAAGCTACACAAAAACACAGTGATCGTTTCCCATCTCAGGCTTGCCCATCTGCTGTTTCTCTGGCTGAAAGCTGCTCTTTACATGGTTGTTCAACTCTTTTCCATTTGATCTCACTTTAAATATAATAGCTTCATTGTAGAATAATTTGAGTTCCTTCGGGTATATTCCCAATAGGAGAATTGTTTGGTCATATGGAAAGTAAATTTCTAGTTCTTTCAGATATCACCACACTGTCTTCCATACCAGCAGTGTAGAACCATTCCTTTTTTCTACATCCTCGCCAGCACCTGTTGTTGTTTGCTTTATTAGTGGTGGCCATTCTTACAGGGATTAGGTGGTATCTTAATGTGATTTTGATTTGCATTTCTCTGATGATGAATGAGGCTGAGCACTTTTTCATGTGTCTGTTGGCTGCCCATATATCTTCTTTTGAGAAGTGTCTATTCATGTCTTTTGCCCACTTTTTAAAGGGGTTGTTTAACTTTGCAGTAACTTGGATGGATTTGGAGTTGATCATACTCAGTGATTTATCACAGAAACAAAAAGAACTGAGTTCCATATTTTCTCACTCATAAGATGACCTTGAACAATTATAATGCTATAGCAAAGCCATTGGCAGTAGTGGGAAACTGTCGGGGGAGGGGGATTGGCAGTTGAGGGAAACTGCTAGAGAAGGGAAGGTCATACCTCATCAACAAGGGTACTTGCATGATCAATGTTTGTATACCTAGCCCTGAATTGTACCCCACATCTTTATAATAAATAATAAATTAATATAATAGCTTCAGAAAGCACTTTTCTGGCCACACAATCTATTGCACACTTACAATTATATTTTAATAAAACACTATATTCATTTTTCTGTAGATCATCTCCTAAGTGTTAAAATAAATTTATTTGTTGGTGATTGGTGTAATGACTTATTATATACCACTTCCAAAGATTTTCAACAACATGAATTCTAGGACTATTTTACTTTGCTTTAGTTACTGTGTGTTGATAACTTACCAAAACACTTGTCAGGTGATACATATAGCTCCATGAAAGAGCGAAACTCCAGTAGCACATGCAGAAATTTGGACTGACAGATTTTACTGCACTTTGTTTTGTTTGATGAGAAAATGTAACAAGAAAATTAGTCTATTGTCATGGATTCTGTAAATACTATTCTTAGTATTTTTTATCTTTTGACATTGTGATGGGTACACTAACATTTACATGGTAAGATAAGAAGAGGAAATAGATAAAATCTATGAATTTATCATCAGCTATGTAAAGTAAACTGGGGAAATATAGATCACTGAGGATGAAGCATCAAGAATGTAGAACAGCTTGAGAAGTTAAGTCACAGCTGGGCCAAGGGATAGAAACTACTAGATATTTATGTTAATTCTGAAGGGATTTCACTAGACTAAATACTCAATGAAATTCTTATGCAAATTCTTCTTCCAGGCTGATTGGATCTTCAGAGTAGGTGTTGTGTGTGTGTGTGTGTGTGTGTGTGTGTGTGTGTGTGTGTGTGTATGTATGTAAATAAATTGAAAAATCTAAATCTAGCAGGAAAAAAAGTAGTGTCTTTTTACTATTCGAACTAAAAAGACCTTCTGTTTTCAAACAAATCTCATGAAAGTCACAACCTTTAATGCTATCCCAAAACTCCTAAATGTTGGAAATTGGCAATGCATAATGACTCTATCTAGGGGTGAGCTTTGATATTCTTAGATCACTTGAGGAAGTGAAGACACTGACATATCCATCTCTTTTAAGATAGGCATTGGTGTATAGTTTAAAGATCTGATGCATGAAAGTATTAACTCTTTAAAATTACTGTGTTATCATTGACTCAGCATGCATATTTCTAAAAATACAACAAAACCTAGATTGTAGAGCTCCTCAACTAAAAATTTGAAGAAATTTGCATATGGGTTTTAATATAAAATTTGATTCACTTAAATGGATACCCTATCCATCACAACTCACGGCCCTCTTAAACTACATAATTGCAATGACTCTTCTGTTGCCATCTGCCATGAGGATGGTATTCACTGGAAAAGAACCAGATGTGGTAAACAAATTAACATGTGTGCCATTGTCAAATGTTTCTGTTTTAAAGCGTGTCAGTGACATGGCAATTAATGCCTGTGAACAGCTGGTTTTTAAGAGTATGGAAAGTGATTATTTTGTCCCATAAATGGACGAATCCACAGATGTTTCAGGTTGTGCTCAGTTGTTGGCATTTATAAGATGTATTTTGGAAAACACTATGCATGAAAGCATGCTGTTTTGTAAAACTTTGTTGGATGACACAACAAGAAAAGAAAACTTTCTGAAATATTTCAAGTGACAACACAGATTTTAGAGTGAACAAGATGTGGTATGCAGTTCTTAATATGGATTCTAGCAAATGAAAAATTGGAAAAAAGAGCTTTCCCTTGCCTAATGCTTTCTGATATATTGTGCTATCCACTACAATTATGTAAATGATTATTTCTTTGGAGATATGTGAAAAAAATGGCATCAATTGTCAAATTTCTTCTTCATGCATATCTCCAATAGCAGTGATGGAAGAATTTAAAATGAGCTAATAAAATGTACTTAAATGTTAACTGTTCTTTTTTGATCAAAAATCAAACCTGGCAGGCTAATTAATAATCTATTAAGGTTTGCAAGGTAAGCTTTGTGGAATATCTTTTCTTTTATTCTCACCTTTTAGGTGATATAAATATTGAGACAAGAAGCCATGCCTCCTTACCATTGCTGACAAAAGTAAAAGCTTCCATAGAATCAGAAAGAATTGATTAAATTAAAAGGCAATACTAGGCTTACTTTCTGCCAAGATAAAATATAAACACCAACCAGATTTATCACTAAATAACCATTTGTAAGCAAAACTGGAAAATATTGTGTGAAAGAAAATAGAATTGGCTTTCTCAAATTAATAATTAATAATTATATTTTTTCAGAATTATTTTATCACTAGGAAAATTATTTTTGTATATTTACCTTTTATTGTGAATTTTTTCTTTTTTACAAATAAAATGTGAGTCTTATTATTACTCTATATTAACCAGATTCATTTGATTATTGACTCTATTTCAAGTGCATCAGAAAACATATTCAAATTACTTATAGTGTTCAGGGAAAATAATTTTAACCGACTGTTTCACACAGTGAGAAATTATTGTAATGGGGTAATTTATTACCGTATGTTCACACCCATGACCATGAACTAAAGAAATAATATTCCAAGTTAAAATAAAAGAGGAATACTCGTTTATTTTCCAATTAACCAAAATAACCAGAATTCTTATAAACAAAATCAGTTATTTTCAACCAAGGATTTTTAAATAATTCCTTTGGAGATAGTGAAGCATGAAGGAGCAGGTTTAAAGTAATGTAAAGATAAACTGCATCCTATTTTCCTGTTCTTCTGCCTCAATGACAACACCCGCACATTCCTAGCCACTTTGTATCTTTAGCTGTTTTCTCTTAGAATTCTAACTGGTACAAAAGCATAGTGAATCTCTTTTGTCTTGTATGTCTCTCAAGCAAGAAATAGACATCGATTGATTGAAAGCAAATATTTGAGCCGGGCTCAGTGACTCAGCCTTTGGGAGGCTGAGATGAGTGGATTGCCTGAGCCCGCCGGTTCGAGACCCACCCGGGCAACTTGGCGAGACCTCATCTCTATAATAAATCAAAAATTAGCCGGGCGTGGTAGCGCGTGCCTGTAGTTCCAGCTACCTGGACGGCTGA
>NW_007249335.1:29355-57436 GCF_000164805.1 Carlito syrichta | reverse complement strand
CCAACTCAAAAAAAAAAAAAAGAAAGCAAATATTCAAAAATGGCTAAATTATTAAACATATCCAAATTATTTCTTTGCATTAGTATAAGTGGAATCCAAATTATTTCTTTGCATTAGTATAAATGGAATCCAAATTATTTCTTTGCATTAGTATAAGTAGAGGAGCTAACATTTATATATATATTTGCTACGTTCACTTATGGCCATGAAGGAATAACAGGCCAAGTTACTTTTCTATTCTGAACAGCAAAACAAAAAGAACTGAAATGATGGAGAGCAGAAAATAAACATAGTAGGGTAATAATTTATGACAGAAAGAAAGAAAAAAAGGTGAGCCCTTTAATGACTCCAACACACTGCGTAAAACCATTTCCAGACACATGAGTTGAGAGATAAAGTTCAAATTTAAAGGAGGATAAGGTAGAAACAATTTGCAGGATAGAGTGCTATAGAGGATAATGCCGGGGAGAGAGAGAGAGAAAGAGAAGTGGGTGGGGGGAGAAAGAGAGAGATTGATATTCCCTGGAGACATGGATAAGTTTCCTTCAAGTCTTTATCTGAGTAATGATCAATACACAGATATGTGGAAACTACTGAGGCTGGGGAAAGAACCATGGGAAAGGAGATTATGGGATCATACAGGAAAAAGGAATAGTTATGCCCACTAGACAAAGTGGATGGATCTTAAAATGCATGTGATATTGTATACAAGCCTCAGAAGGATATTGGCTCGGTAATGAGGCCATATTCAAACTGAACTAAACTTCTCTGAATCCACTTAGCTTTGCAAGCCTCAAAAAGATCAAATTGTTTTCAACTGATTTAACTGCATACAGAATAAGATTTTAAAAATATTTAAAGGAATACAACAACTGTAACACCAAATCACTAAATTAATGACCAGCATAAAAAAATATTTACCAGACATGCAAAGAATCAGGCAAATGCAGCCCACACTAAAAAGAAAAATCAATTGTCAGAAATACAAAAACAAAAGACATGAAGAGTGGAAAAGTACACAAGCACTTTAAAATCACAATTTTAAATATATTCTCTATGTACAGTAAGATAGAGTTATCATAAATATAAACATGGCCCAAATTTATAGACATAAAGAATATAGTGTCAGAAATGAAAAATACACTGGATGGGATTAAGAGCAGATTATACGCAACAAAGAAAAGATTTGTAAATTTGAAGGCATGACAATCAAAATTATGCAAAGATGAAATACAGACAGAAAATATAATTTGCAAGTTTACATACTAATGTATGATGTTAATTAGAGGAAACTAGATGTGGGGTATATATTCTCTGTATCATCTTCACAACTTTTTTGTAAATGTAAAACTATTCTAAAATATAAGGCTTATTTTAAAAAATTGAGCAAAGGATTAGTATGAGCCGAAGGGCAATATCAAGCAGACTGTATTTATGTAATTTGTGTCCCAGGGAAGTCGAGAAGGGGGGTAGCAGCAGGAAAAATTATTTGAAGAAATAAAGGCCATTTTTTTCAAATTTGATGAAGCTATAACCTACATATTTTAAAAGCTTATCAAAGCTCAAGTGAAAAAAATCACTCCAATGCATATAATAATCAAATAACTTAAATAGTCTATGATCCATGTGACAAGAAGTGTATCCTTTAATGCATTAAATGGTTTTCCTGTTCTTATGTAGTCCAAAGCAACCTATTTGTTCTTAAGCATGCTACTCAAAAGTCGCTTCTTCTAAAAAGACTTCCCTGAGCTCCTTTTATGTGCCCTGTAGATACTCAGAATGTTTGTTGCATGAATGAATGAGTGAATGAAAAGGTGGATGGATAAAGAAATGGTTATTAAGATAAAGTTAAGCCGGGCTCAGTGGCTCAGCCTGTAATCTCCTGCTTTGGGAGGCTGAGGTGAGTGGATTGCCTGAGCCCGCGGGTTCTAGACCCACCAGGGCAACTTGGCAAGACCTCATCTCTACAATAAATCAAAAAATTAGCCGGGTGTGGTAGTGCGCACCTGTAGCTACTTGGAAGGCTGAGGCGGAAGGATCGCTGGAGCCCAGGAGGTGGAGGCTGCGGTGGCCGGGAGCGGCCACTGCACTCCAGTCTGGGTTACAGAGTGAGACTCCAACTCAAAAAAAAAAAAAAAAAAAAAAATATAAAGTTAGTTGCTATGTCTAACTCATTCCATTGGTACAAACTCCTTACCTTTAGAATTTCCTTGGGGAATGGGAGTCTTTGGATGAGTGGGTGACCATCTCTTCTAGTTTACATCATAACAGTAAAACATGAATTCTTACATAGAATACTTTATTAGGCTTCTCCCATCCAGACTTTCATATCTCTGATGAATGATAAGTTAAGAATGAAGACATTTTCTTCCAGTTCCTTCAGTTTCTGTAGATAAATCAACACATAAACATACTCATGTGCACATAGTTTTCATCAGCCATGAAGATCATGATATCAGAGTTTAGTCAAATCTCATTAACATTATGGTTATGACAATCTAGGCTTCATGTTAAGAACAATAGTAGTAATCATTAGTAAGTAATAGTAATAATTAACAGTATTATTCTAGAGACAGAGGCCAGGACTAGAATGAGGCAAGTGAGGCATAAAATTTAAGGAGGTGTTCAAAGACACAGTAATCAAGATAAACGTTTTAATGCAATTTTTTAAGAAAATAAAAACTCATGAAAAAACCTGTAGTGAACAAAACATCAACGTTTTAGTAAAGACACACTTGGTATTATTGATTTTCCCTTTGTCCTGTGTCTCCAATATGACTTGACATGATGCTCTTATTGATTCTGCTTAATGGTACCAACAGACAACAGCTGAAAACCCATTTGAAAGGATTCTTGTTATTTAGTTGAGGGAGTTATCACACCATTTGAAACCCTCTCTTTTGTAGTATAAAGGTGGAAACAAATTCCACACCACAGTCAATGTCCATAGTAAGATTATAGTTGTATAATCTATACAAAGATCAGTGAGGTTGTAGACTCTTGTTTAGTACTGAGTTTCCTTAAGGAAATCAAATATCTCTCTGGACCTTAATTTTCTAACCTTTGAAATGGTGAGAAATAGTATTCCATTTCATAAAAAACTCTCAAACAAAAAACTCTGAAATTCTGTGTTTATCTCAGAGGGTTACTGTATTGTGTAAAACAAACAAAAGAAAACAATTTTATGTTGCCTGACTTTTAGTGATATCAATTACATGTGTTTTTAATTTCAAGGTTAAGAGTGATTCACTAGGAGAATTTCTGAACTTAGCTAGTTCACTGATCTTAGAGAATTACCTGCAGAAATATAGCTCTGCTTGGCAGAGTGTGTGCCAAAAATGTCTGACAGCAAGATAATTAGGCAACTTCAGAGCAGCGTGCTGAATAGAGCAAGCAGGAATACTGTAGATTCAAACTTACACACCCCTTTGAGCCATATGGCACAGCTGTGGAGTGTGACATATGTCAGACCAACAGAAGGGGCTATCGAATCAGAATTGAATTGATTGATCTTGAGCAAACACACAAGGAATTTTTCAACAGGAACAAATAATACAGGTTGAGCTCAGCTTGATCATGTTACTAATTAATCATTGACTTTTCTATGCCACCTTATAATCTACAAAATGCTTTCACAAACAACTCCTTTGAGCTTCATAGTAAGCTTGTGAATAATGTAAGCACTGATGTTGCTTGCTACATGGAAAAACTGAGATCTGAAGTATACTTGTTCAATTTCATATAGTGAGTAAGAATCAGAGGTAGTTCCTTAAGTCAGTTGGCCCTAGATTAAGTAATTTTTCTATTGTATAGCCATCTTTCCATTACGCCGTGATATGCAGTTTGGAAAGAACATCAAGTTACTTTTTCCTTTTTTCAGTGACATTAGTATAAGTATTGGTGATGATGTCTTACCTTTATATTTTTACTTTTCTTTTTTAATTTATTATTTTGGAACAACCGGAAAGTTACAAAGAAGTTGCAAGTCTTATACAAATAAATTATTTTTTCTTTACCTTTTGAAAAAGTTGCTGACATGTGACATTTGTCCCATCACCCCTAAATAACTCAGTGTGTGGTTTTTAGAACGAGATCATTTTTCTATAGACCACAGTACAACCATTAAAATTGTCATTGACCCAATTCTAACACTTAATTTACAAAGCTGAGTTCAAGTTGCCATCCCAGTATTTTCCCCCCCTTTTTTTAGATTCAGGGGTTATATATGCATGTTTGTTTCATAGACATATTGTGTAGTGGTGGTGTTTTGGTCTCAGGTGGCTCCTTCTCCAGATAGGAAACACTGTACTCAGTTTTGCCAACTGTTCCAAAAATGTTCTTGATAGTAAATGGATACAGTTCAGAACTGTATAATGCATTTAATCTCTTTAGATTCCTTTATTCTGAAGGCATTTCTCAGTCTTTTCTTGACTATCCTACATTGGTATTTTCATAGAGGCCAGATAATTTATGAAATGTTCCTCGATTTGAATTTGTTGGATGTTCATTCAGAATTAGATTTAGGTTGTGTATTATAGGCAGGAATATTGCAGAAGTAATTTTGTATTCTTCTCATTGCATCTTATCGGATTGTCCAAGATTTTATTTTGTCACATTACTGGTAACGTTAATTTTGATCCTTGTTTGAAGTGGTGTCTACCATGCTTTTCCACTATGCCAGTTTTCAAATTATTTATTTACTTTTGTATGTTGCGGTAGGTCATGGTTTCTATTTTACTGAGTATGCTATAATCATTAGCATCATTATTTCTTTTGATTCTCAGCCTGGCTCGTATATGGTCAGCGAAAATTCTTCAAGCTGCTTTCTGCATTCTTTTGGTGTGCCCCCTCGTCATTTGAACCTTTCTTGTTTTCTGGTATAATATGATGTTCTGGGTTCATTTTGTACTTTCCTGACTGTCCTCTGAAAGTAAACTTTTAGTTAGGGATTCTGATTCTTTATAGAAGAGAATGAAATTTAAAAATCAATGTCTGTGTTCAATGTGAGCTTGTTACTATTGGGATGTCACTGCTTCCAGAATTTCTAATGAAAAAAGCTGCAAAACACAAACATAGACACACATTTACATTTTTGTGTATTTCTGTATTGAAAATCATGAGTTCACACACATATTTTTAATTTTAATATAATGCCAAAGGGTTTGCACTAGTTTTCTCCCTTTCTACATTTGTAATTTCCTTCTCCGGTAGTGAGAAATCTAGTACCCATTATTCTTAACATATTTCTTCATGTGATCAATCTTCCCTGATGTAACCAATATCCCAATACTGCTGCTATCCTTTTCATGGACAGATGCCTTTCTCACCCCTCTAGGATGCCAACATCTTGCACCTGGCTGCACTGCTCCCCACTATCTGGAATGTCCTCGTCTCCCTACATTTGCCCCATCTCCCTGAGTGGGACTACTTCACAATTTGAGAATCCTCTTCACTTCACCTCCTCCATTTTCCTCACTGGGGTTTTATTTTAAATAAAAGTATAATATATACATAATATACATATATAATATACGTAAATGTATACTTTTATATTATATATTTCTCTATATAATATATAGCTAAAATGCTGCATATCTAAGGTTTATGATTGAGACAAAGGGTACAGATTACTGCTGTTTTTATTACTACCCTCATGACAATGTGACTTCCAATGTAGATATAACCTCTTCTTGCTAATGTTATGCCACCCCTACTAGGCAGTCATCCTATGTAGATCTCTTTCTCAACTAACGGGATCCCATACTTAGTGAAGAGACAGCCCTTGTGGAGATACCTTCTCATACCATTCATGATCTGATTCTCCATGCCAAGTTTCATTCCCTATACTGGAATGACTTCCTTGGGTCATTCAAACACTGATGCCTTCCATTGAGTTAGCCACTCAACTCCACTTGGGTTCCAGTGTTCTATGCTAGACCACCTTTCAATTTGTTCTCTAGTACATTGTGCATGCCATCCTCAGCTTACTTTAGCCCCCTGACCCTACACTGGCCACCTCCCCTCCAATGAATATGACAACTCTTGGCTTATAGACTTAATGTTTCATGAAGGGAACAGGAAAAGGAAGGGGAAGAGGAAGAGCAAAACATTCTCTTCAAACAGACAAGATGGCTTTCTCCCACCATTGCCTTTTTTGTGTTCGCAATAGGCATTTTCTTTTAATGAAACTTATCTGCAGGTTATTTCATGTTAATCAGACATAATAGTCTTAGGTTGTTTATCAAACCACATGCAAAAATGATATATAGATAAACTAAGTACAGAAACCATAATCTATAACATATCAACAATACATGCACATGCAGAGACCATATTTTGAAGGATATATGTGAAAGAATACTTCATATAACAACAAATGATAGGAAATCATTTTTCATGCTAATTCACTTGATAGAATAATTTCCTATTGATGGTAGTTAATAATAACACTTTAGTGTAAATTGGACAAGATTGTCTTTATTAATGAATAAAACCAATTGGTTTTCTGCTCTTTCAGAAAAAAAGTATGAAAACAATAGAAAAACAATTTGAAACTTTAACATCAGCAGGGAATTATTTTGACAGCATACTTTATAAGGAACATTATGCATGAAATACACTAGCCTAATTGTTCTTTTTCGGTACCTTGTGTCATTTTTATTTTACCAATCTTTCCTTAGTGAGTATATCCTTGGTCTGTTAAGTTTATCACAGAGTATGTGTATGAACATTACTTTAAGAAAACTGAATGTATGTGAGACACAGGTCTTAGAGTGAAGAGCTAAAGTCTTACATGTTGCAAAATCTAATATATCTGTATGGTGTGTGGTGCGGGATCTCTTTGAAATCACTTTGAGGAAGGTCCAAGTCAACTAAAGTAGATTCCCTATCATTAAGTCATCAGAACTAAGACACTTCCATCGCTTCATAATCATGTCACTTCTAGTCCTCCAAGCAGTGTACCGAAAGGAAAACAAGATCAAGGGTGTAAAGAGTATTAGGACAATGTCAGCATCATCACCTTTCCACAAACTCTATCCTTTTTCCCACCTTAGCACCTTTGGATTAGGACAAAGAAATTTGAAAACAGAGAAGTCATATACTGTATAATATATACATAAAATAGAATATATACATAATATACATATATAATATATGTAAATATATATTTTTATATTTATATATTCTATATTTCTATATATAATATATATTTAAAATGTTATATATCTAAGGTTTCTGGTTGAAATAAAGGGTATATATTACTGCCATTTTTATTATCAAACAGAAAATTACATGTAGTGATGATTGCAAGAGAAATAAGAAACATTCTCATCCACTGTGGTAGAAAGTGCCCCCTAGAAATTGAGGTAGAGCAATGCAGTATTCCTACTATTGCCTGTGGTGTGAGAGATTTGCATCTGGGGTAACTGTAGCAGAACATAGTGCCTAAACATAACTGGCAGTGGTACAAAACCAGTCTTGCTGTTCAAGTCTCATACAGAAATTCCCAGAAGACTTGCTCTCCATCTGTGAAAGATTTTGCAAGGCTATCTTGGAGATTCCAGTTAGGAACATAAAGTATCTATCTATTTTATTTATTACTTAACTACCTTGTATACCTCCCACTCAAACCCCAATTACATATGACAATTTGCTATGGCCCTCAAAATACTTTTTATATATGAAAATTCAGACAAACTCAAAACATAAGTTTATAAGTTTTTATTTGTTTTAAAACTGTTTGATGCCATAGTGTTTCCCTTATCCACAAAAGATATGTTTCATGACTCCCAGTGGATCCCTAAAACCTTGGATAGTACTGAGCCTTATGTGAAATATGTTTTTTTAAATATATACCTTTGGTTAAGGGTATCATCAACAATTAACTTATAAATTATGTATAGTATGATTAATTTACAAATTAGGCATAGTAAGAGGTTAACAACAGTAACTAATAATAAAATAAGACAATTATAACAATATACTGTAGGAAAAGTTATGTGACGGTAATCTCTCTCTCTCTCTCTCTCTCTCTCTCTCTCTCTCAAAATATCTTATTGTACTGTATTCAGTCATTTTCTTGTGATGATGTGGGGTCATAAAATGCCTATGAGATAAGAGAAGGTGAGCTGAATGACGTAGCCACCAAGACGTATAAGCCTGCTATTGACCTACAATATATCGGAATGGGGATCATCTGTTTTGGATGATCCTGGATCATGAGGCCCTGATGATTTTGATGGTTGATGAGTAATGGGTGGGTAGGGCATACAGTGTGGATTTTTTTTTTTTTTTGAGTTGGAGTCTCACTGTCGGCCAGACTGGAGTGAAGTGGTTGCTCCCAGCCACTGCAGCCTTGACCTGCTGGGCTCTGGCGATTCTTCCGCTTCAGCCTTCCAAGTAGCTAGAACTACAGGCGCGAGCTACCATGCCCAGCTGATTTTTTTTTTTATTGTAGAGATGAGATCTCGCCTGCCCAGGCGGATCTCGAACCCACGGGCTCAGGCAATCCACTCACCTCAGCATCCCAAAGGCATGGGATTACCGGCTGAGCCACCGAGCCCGGCAACAGTGTGGATTTGCTGGACAAAGAGATGATTCATGTCCTGGGAGGAGCAAAAGTAAATGGTTTGATATTTCATCACTCTACTCAGAATGGCACATAATTTAAAACTTATGAATTGATTAATTCTGGAATTTTCCATGTAATATTTTCAAACTACAGTTGACACCTGGTAACTAAAGGTATGGAAAGAGAAACAACAGATAAGGCTTCTCCTGTGTAATAAACTTCCTTCTGTATTTTTGAAGGACTCAGCTTATTCTGACTCAAACTTTGACAGCATTTATCTCCCACAGCTTTTTCAAATGCCATCTGGCTGGGCTTTTCTAGATCTCAGCCAATCCTTCTTGACTTGAAAATATCTGTCAGCTCCAACACAAGTCAAACCCTCCTGGTCTATGGCAGGTGGGTCTTCCCTTGGGGGTATGAAATATTAGAAACTCGGAGTGCCAGATATACTTATTAATGTCAAGTGAGCCTGAGTTGGATTTTCCCTGTGTTCCCAAAAGTGTGACTCCAACAGAGAAGATGGTATACGAAAGAACTGTGAAATGAGATGGTCCTTTGGGAGTATTGTTGGAGGGAAATTTTCACCTTTCCAAAGCCCAGGGTCTCACTTCTCCCCCAGAAAAGGGAGGGATAATTTTGTTCTTCAGTGGCTGTCTGCTTAGCCAGAGCACTTGCCAATGTACTCCTGTAACACACACACACACACACACACACACACACACACAGAGAGAGAGAGAGAGAGAGAGAGAGAGAGAGAGAGAGAGAGAGAGAGAGAGAGAGAGAGCGCAATAGAGAGAAATGGAAGAACTGAGAAACGTTTGGCAATGTCTCCCGAACAGACAGAAGGGAATTCATCAGTGGGATGCTGTGGTGAATTGGGCTGATGTTTGTGGGAAATGAGTGGCATTGGAATAGAAGGAGCCAGAGCTTCATTTCAGACATCAGGAAATTGTGCTATAAAAAATAAAAACAAAAAAACAAAAAACATCATGGCAGGGGCAGGGGTTCTTCATTATTACCATTATTATTTTTTGAGTTGGAGTCTCACTCTGTTTCCCAGGCTGAAGTTCAGTGGCATTATCACGATAATCACAGCTTACAAGACTTTGACCTCCCGGGCTCAAATAATCCTTTTACCTCATCATCCTGAGTAGCAGGGACTACAGGTACGCACCAACATGCTCAGTTAATATTTAACGGGTCTTGAATTCTTGAGTTCAAACAATCTGCCCATCTCAGTATCCCAGTGTTGGGATTCCAGGCATGAACCACCACTCCTGGCAGATTCTTAATAACCTATAAGTGTGCCTCCCAAGAAAGTCAGAAGTTAGGTGACTGGTACGTAGAAGGCAAGAGTAACTAGTTTCATTTTACCCAGAAAATACAACAGTAATCAACCTGACCAGATTGTTCCCTAATGCAGTAAGACAAGGAACACTTTCAATTCCCCAATCCATCCCCACCTTCCAACTAGAATAACTAACCATAGGAAAGAAAGGAGGTGGATGTGTAAATAGTGATTCTGTCTGCTTCCCCCATCCCCTTTTAAAATACTAAAGCCACAAGAGAGTTAACATGGGCTGGTGTGTGGGAGAAAAAAAAATCTAGTTTAATGTGAAAGTTTTAAAATAAATAGTACAACATCTTAAATAGTGAAAGAAATTCTTCTATTAAGAAGAGACCAGAAATGTATTGAAAACGTTCAGCTATTCAATGATTCACTATATAGAAGTATTTTAATTAATAAAGTTGTTGCATGTTTATATTGTCAGAAGTTGGTATTCCTTTTTAAACTGTCTACATTAGGTAAATGATCCTGGACATTCATTTATACTATTTAAAAATCAGAGTCTGAAAACATGTTCTTATATTTAGACAGTTAAAGTTAAGCATGGGAATTCATGAAGAATAGCAAAGAGCTGACAAGGTGGAAATTCTTTTTCTTCTGTTGTTAGTCAGTAGAGAAGAAAAAGTGTTCCACTGGATAGTTTTGAAGGTCAATGTCATATGGTAAAAAGTCTTAGTTGAACTTAGGACAGAAGGTGGACATCAAAGGAAGACCTATGTTAGGCATTAGGAGATAGGAAATGACATTAAATGGCCAGAGCTAAATAAGACAGGTCACAAACAGGAGGAGAGGGATATGGCAAAGCTAAAGCCAAATGTCAAAGGCAGAACAAGTTTTTGAATTAAGAAAACCAGAAACAAAAGGCTTCTTGAAGTTCTCAAAGATAATTAAATTGAAATATTGTTGAATCATGTATTCATTTCATTAAACAAATATCAATTAGTGTTGAACTTGTTCATTAATGGGGTTATAAAATTAAATATGATACAGTCATATCTCTTCCCAAGTTGCTATAATCTAGATGAATAGAAAGACTCCAAATGTTCCCTCTTTCCCATTTCCTTCTAATAAAAAAGTTTCATAAATTTTTATTTACCTAAAGTATTTTTGTGATTCTCTTAATGCAGTCTATTTTAAAAAAATATTCCCAATTAGGTTTGAATCCTTTTAACAATTAAATTCTATCAAAATCCTTGTTATTGAGGCAATTACTTTTATCTCTAGCCAGTCTAAACAGAATCAAGGTTAAGGCTCATTTAGAAATTTGTATGTGAGAACTTACCTGATTTTATCTATTCTGGTCTATAGAATACTGACTATTACAACTGGAAGATTCAGCTTAGCCCAAGTTGCTAAATAAAAACATTCTGCAAGCATTCTTAATTTGTTGATTACTCAAGTTGAACTATGTATATGTTGATAATGACTTAGTTCAAACTCTAGGGGTGTGAAGAACTGTATCCCTGTTGTTTTGGCTATGCTTTGCCATGAAGGCTCTGATTTCAATGTCACAAAGTATGTGATGAGAGCTCTTGGTGAGGAAGTCTAAGGGTTTCATTTCTGTAAAGCTTTTATTGGGTGGCATTTTCTCTCTGTAATGCCGCAGTTCAATTATCTCTCTTCTGACTTCCATACTATTCTGTGTGTTGTATAGGAGACTTTTACTTCTCACTGACAACCCTTGGTCCCCATTTGCCTTTGTTCAAAATATTGTCCTTTAAGTACAGAGTACCACAAACTTAAAAATGTTAGTTGCTAGGTTTACTAAGTAAGAATGGCTGTCTGTGCTGTCTTCTCTCTCTAGTTTAGTTACACATGCTCTCGGTTCTCCCTTTCACCCTGTCATGTCACCATACTGCACCTTCTGGTAAGGGCTTCTTAGACACAGTAATTTACAACTTGAGGTTCCTTGATGAAAACAGATTCCCCGGTGAAAATGCATATTACCATTAAATATCCTTCTTTATATACTAAGCAATTGTAGTGCATCTTGCTGTATGCCTCTCTGGTTCCTACTTCAAGACAGAGACATTCAGTCCTCAGTAGACATGAGTATTGGATGTAGATGACTCATAATTGTTTCCCCTGGAAATTATCCTCAACCTAAGTTAGCTGCCTCATCTCAAGTTTGCCCCATCCTGGAAGCAGCTCATATCCAATGAGTAGAACATACAACTATCCAAGACCTGGCCCTATTGTGCTAATTTGGGATTTTTCTGAGAGGCCGACTCATTCCATAGATGACTTTGGGGTTGGCTGTGGCTTTTTGCATCTGCATCGGGGTTCAACTTCTTCCTCTGTCCAATACTACTTCCATCCTTCCTTACAGGCATCGTTCTAATGTGCCTTCCCTAATATGGCTCTTACATACAAATTTCTATCTCATATACTATTTCTGAGGACTCAGGACTAAGTCTATCTAAGCCAAAAGTGCACCTAAAGACCAAACTGTAAAATGGAGTATTCGAGCTATATTACTCACTGGCTGGCTGGCATTATGGATCCTATTACTGGTAGTAGGGAGAGCCCTGGTATGCCAGAGCAATGCAATTATTGGACTTTTACCAAGAGTGTACAAGTGGAAAGTAATGTACTGGGTAGTACAATAGCTGAGGCATTTAAAAAGTGAAATAGAAAATTATTAGAAAGTATAGTTACAGAAGAGTACCTGCACAATGAATATTTGTATACCTCACCCTGAATTGTATCCCACAATTTTAAAATAAAAATTAAAAGAGGAAAAAAATAATAATAATAAAATTAAAAATAAAAGAAAATAAAAATAAAGAAAAATTAAAAATAAAAGAAAGTATAGCTTTTTTGGGAACTATCAATTCATCAGAAAAAGACAAAGAAAGGTAGAACGTGATTATTATTTTAAGGTAGAATGTGGTTATTATTTTCCATGATTATAAAAGTCACAATGCTTCTTTGGCAATACAGAAAGAGACAAATTTTTTGATGCTTGAGAATAGAAAAGGTAAAGGATCAGGCTCAGAATTGAATTTGAATTTGAAAGGTAGAGAACTTCAGCAAGTGAACTCTGCTGTATTTTGCACATTAACTGAGAAAAAATGGGACCTTGAGATTAGGGATGTTGATATTTGGTTCGGTGGTCACTAGAACCTTGATTCCTGAGATCATTTTGGTCTTAGTGCGCTGAAGTGACCCATTTCTTAAGGGTACCTGATCTCAAACCAGCCAAAGTGGGAACCAAAGGGAGGCCCGAACTTTACCTATATGATGTCCACTTGTATACCTAATCCTGAATTGTATCCCACATCTTTAAAATAATATATAATATGTATTATATATATATTATTTAAAAAGTAATATATATTATTATATATCTATATATATAAAATAAGTGACCCATTCCTTTCTATTTAAAGACTAGCATTTTGCCCATTTAAAGACAATACAGAGTTTTCTGCTTGCAAGACAACACATGCCTTTCTCAGAGCATACCCTCCTTATGCTTCATGCCATAAGACTCTTAACTAGGGTGAAATCTCAGGATAAGCTGGCAAAGGAAGTGTTGGGCCTGCTAAGGGGAAAAATGACTAAGTGTCAAAGAATTGCAGGTCTTAGTCAACATTACAGACACAACTTTACAGACAGGACCAGGGAAAATATATATGAAATCGATGTGAATGTGCTGAAACAAGGTCTGCAGACTGTAAAGTTATATAAGAGAGAGTGTCTTGATATGGAAACACTCCCCTGTTATACATAATTTTATGCAGTGTATAACCCTGGGAGATGGTACGAATGTGTGACTAAGTTGACTTGTGAAAAGCTTGGAAAAAGTGATTGACCTCACTGAATAAAGATTAATACAGAAATGTCCTGAAAAACAGTTGGAAAACAGTTCAATTCTCACAAACATGGGCAATTCGAGTGGCTATACACCATAAGTCTGTGAAACCTATTGAATAGCTACCACAAACAAAGTGATAAGGAATGTGTTGATGAAGGGTATACAAGCATTGTTGTATCTGTCGTGGCTATCTTCTGTAGGCTAGAAGTGATTCTAGAAGATGAAGCTATAGAATGAACTCCCTGATTTAACTGAGAAATCTAGAATAACAAATTAGTAGAAACCAAGTGTCAGGGCTTAATTGCCATGAGTAAGATGAGTGAAAGTATTGAAATATGTCTCAACGTCAGAGTGGACTCGTAGAAGTCAGAGGACAGATCAACCATCACTATGGTGATTGTTAATAGAGTTCAATGCTGTTGGTAATAAACTAGGTGAAAAGGAAACAAGTATGTTGCTAAATGTATAAAACCAAAAATAATAAAGAAATAAAAATTATAGAGTGGATTATCAAGAGATAGTGGGAAATGATCCCAACAAACATCTAATCAGCCTATAGATTAGGAAGTCACAGACTGAATGGGAAGTCTGGTCTCCATCACACTGCAATATTATAGGAAATATGTAAAGTAGTGATTTTCCAATTCTCTCCCCCAAAGGAATCTGTAAATATTTACATGGTAACCATAACCTGGGGATATATGGTGGTAAAATAATAAATGGAGTTCTGGTTTAGGTTCATTGATTCCACTTGTTCTGCAGACACACCTGGAGTCATTTCCCAAGTCTCCAAGCATATAATTGAAATTCACTTCATGGTTGTTAGTTTAACCTTCTGTTCTGGTTATTACTGATATGTAACAAATTACCCCAAAGCTTGGTGGCTTAAAATAAATGTTTCATTTTTCTTTTGCTTTGGGGGTCAAGAATTCAAGATCAGCTCAGGATAGGCAGTTTTCACTTGGGACATCTCATGCGGATACAATCAGATGTTGGCAGAGGCTGAAATCATCTGAAAACTCAGCTGGTTTGGATTTCCAAGATAAGTCACTCACCTAGGCAGCATTTGATGCTGCTTCTTGGCTAAGAGCTCGACTGAGGCTGTCATCTACAGTAGTACATGCTGATTCTTTAGCATGGCATTCTCAGGGTATTTGGACTTCTCACACAAGAGCTGGTGTCTGCCAGAACAGGCATCCCACAGGGGACAGATAGACACTATGTGATCTTTTCTAACCTAGCTTTGAAAAGCACATAGCATCATTCTACTGATCAAAGTCAGTCAAAGACTACCAGGATTTAAAGAAGAGAGAATGGTTGAAAAAATTCTGAAGCCATGCACTAAAACTGCCTTACCCTCCCACTGATTTCTGAGGTAAGAGTTATCTTAGTGGGAAAACCTAAAAGGAAGTTCCTGGTGAAGTTTCCTTTACCAGCTTGGTCAAAGTTGCAAATCCAAACCAAAGTTACGTTCCAGAAAGAATGGCAGAGATCAGGGTCACCCTTGGAGTCTTAAAGGATATAGGGGTGATGGTCCTCATCATGTACCCATTTAATTTACTAGTGTAACCCTCATTAAACCCCTGTAATAACAGATGGATTATGAAGTTTAATAGTGAATTATCAGAAATCCAGTTAAGGAGTAGACCTAATTGATGTTGTTGGGGTGAACATGGCTGGAGCATATTGAATAACTTTACATATGTCATATTTGTAATTGATTTGAAGCATTTTTTTCATCTGTTTGGAAGGTGAATCTGAGACAGTTGACATTCACACAGAATGGACCGAGTTATATCTATATTCTTGCCCTAGTAATGCTTCCCCATGGTGACTAATTTTCATCCTGTGCTGTACTCAACACAGAGTATGTAGTGACAGTAAGTTATGATGGACAGAGATGAGCACATGGAGGGTGACACAGGCAGAACTCAAATTTTTCCTGTTCTTCTACAACCCTAATTTGTATTTTTAAAATTAGTAAAATTATTTATTACCATTTGTGATGCTCCTTCAAATTTCACATAAGAATTTAATTAACTCACATGTAATTAGCTATTTCTAAATATTCAAAAACAAGAGTTAACAAAAAATATGCTCCATGAAGTAAATTTGTTTCTACTTTTAAATATTACTCTAGCTGGGCTCGGTGGTTCAGCCTGTAATCCTGCGATTTGGGAGGCTGAGGTAAGTGGATTGCCTGAGCCTGCAGGTTCGAGACCCACCTGGGCAACTTGGCGAGACCTCATCTCTACAATAAATTAAAAAATTAGCTGGGCATGGTAGCATGCACCTGTAGTTCCAGCTACTTGGAAGGCTGAGGCGGAAGGATCGCTGGAGCCAAGTAGGTCGAAGCTGCAGTGGCTGGGAGCGGCCACTGCACTCCGGTCTGGGCCACAGAGTGAGACTCCAACTCAAAAAAAAAAAAATTAAATAAATAAATAAATAAATAAATAAATAAATAAATAAATAAATATTACTCACAATGTCTCAATATAGGTGTATATAATGACTTCTCTGTTAAGGATATTGTATAAGCAAGGTAAGAAAAGCATAAACTTTTCTATTTTAGAATATTTTTGCAAACAAAATGTAATTAATTTTACTAAACTAGACAGATTAACAACAAAAACATGTAAAATAACTATTCTGAAATCTTAGAACTATTTTTCTTATGTTACTACTTTTTTTGTAGAGACATGACAGAAAGGACAAAAATAAAATAATCCCACACATTCTAATTAAAGTGTTTATAAAGGGAGGAACTCAATTCATTCAACGATTTAATATAAGCCACCCAGTTATAAAGGACACTATAATGTTCTCTAATGCTAGAAGTTTTGTACTTTCAAGTATCTTTAATTTCAAATAGTTGCTCATTTATATTCAAGAACTGACTCTCTTGGAAGTTCCTGAATCTCTTCCACAATTTAGGATTCTGTTGGAATTTATAACCCACTAAATGTGAACATTTTAGCAATCATCAATTGCCTATTAATATCAAAGATCAAGAGTTAACAAATTTTTTTTGTAAAAGGCCAAGTAGTATATAGTTTAGGTTTTTGGGCTGGAGTTTCTGTCACAGTTTTAGGAAGTCTTTGTTTTGCATGATGGTAAAGAATCATAGCAATGACTATGCAAGCCATGCAAAGCTATCTTGGCCACTAACGGATAAGATTATTATTGCTCCATACGCTTTACAATTTTTGTCAAAGCATTAGATAATCTTGGTTAGTGGTAAGTGTATAGGAAAATGGAAAATTAGTAAAACTAATACATATTTAGTACACTGTGACTTCAAACATTGGAAATATTAGTATTTAAAATGTTTTATTTCTTTGCAGAAAATATCATTCTGGTTTTGATACACACTACAGTTTCATAGTAAGGTGTCACCATTGGAGATATTGGGTTAAGATTACATGGTGTCTCCACATGTTATTTCTTACAAATATGTGTAAATTTACAATAACTCAAAATAAGCAAAAGAAAAATTGGTTTAAAAAAACCTAGGATAGTTCAAATATTGCTTGCTGTCTGCTTCTTGTTGTGTAACTCAATAAATGAAGTGAGCATCTGTTTTGTGTCTTTGTGAATTGTATTTCTTTCTAAGTTTAGATTACTTTCTACCATGTTATTCTTTACTCTTCCAACGTCAAAAATATATCCAAGAGTTTTCTTGTGAAGGTTTTTCCACCATCACTTTCTCTGAGATATCTTTATCTTTTATCACAACTACTATACTTATGTCTGTAAGTTCTTCTTCATTAAATATTTGTATGTTCCTCTAGAGTTACTCTAATAACCAAGGAATCAACGTTCTCATGATCAGTTCTTACTTCTTTAACTTTATGTTATTCTCAGATTTCACTTCCAGCATTATTACTTTCTATTTTGTTGATGCACCTTCGGCTTTTTGGTCTCCTGTTTATACATTTTTGTAAAAGGTCACATGACTTTATTACTGGAAAACAAGGAGAGGCACAACTACATATTCTGTTGTCTTTGTGTGAATTGAACAGTTAATGCTAATGATTATTGCTGATTGAGCACAGACTATGATGTGAATCTACTACTTACATAATGATTTGTGAACTGAAGAGCTGGCAGTAAGGTTTGTACTTTAAACATAGAACTGACATGCGAACAATGTTCTTCAGAGGTTGTTATTCTTTAACTGTGGTAACTGAAATGGGATGCAAGGCTGGTTCAATTTTCATAAGTTCATAAATATAATTAAATACATCAACAGACGTATAAAGAAAAACCACATGATTATATCACTAGATGTAGAAAAAGTTTTTGATAAAATCCAGCACCTCTTTTTGATAAAAACCCTCAAACAACTAGGCATAGATGGAATATACCACAAAATAGTAAGAGCCATCTATGAGAAGCCCACAGCCAGCTACTGCAAAACAGACAGAAATTGGAACCATTTCCCTGAAAACTGGAACGAGACAAGGATGCCCACTCTTGCCCCTACTGTTCAATGTAGTTTTGGAAGTCCTAGCTAGAGCAATCAGAGAAGAGAAGGCAGTCACGGGTATCCAAATAGGAAAAGAGGAAGTCAAGTTATCCCTCTGCAGACAACATGATTATATACCTTAAAAATGCAAGTGAATCTGTCAAAAACCTCCTTGCACTGATAAAGTACTTTGGCAAAGTCTCAGGGTATAAAATAAATGTGCAAAAGACAATCACATTTCTATACACCAAAAATAAACAAACAGAAACCCAAATAAAAATCACAATTCCATTCCATTCACAATAGCCACAAAAAAATGAAATACCTTGGCATCTTCCTAACCAGGGATGTGAAAGACCTTTACAATGAAAACTACAAAACACTGCTCAAAGAAATCAAAGATAAAACAAACAAGTGAAAAATATTCCATGCTCATGAATTGGAAGAATCAACATTGTTAAGATATCCATTCTACCTAAGGCAATCTACAGATTTAACGCAATACCTATCAAATTACAACCAGCATTCTTTTCAAACCTGGAAACTACAGAAATTCATATGGAAACATAAATGACCATGAATAGCCAAAACAATCCTCAGCAAAAAAAAACCAAAAGGAATCCTTTGTGACCAATATGAATATTGAGTTGGGTCTGCAGGAAAATGATGAAGGCAAATGGAAGTGATTTGACTAATATATTTTCAGACTAATAAGAGGCCTGTAGAGACTTTTACTTTCATTTATTTCTACCTTGCTATGGGATTTTGGGCAATGTATTTACCACATTTAATCAGCAGTTTTCTCATCTGTAAAATGGAGACAATAATAGTATTTATCACTAACGCTATCTTGAAATGAAAAGAAATATTGCTTGTGAAATACTTAATACAAAACTTAGCAAAAAATGCTCTGATGGGTATAATATTCTATAAAAGAGCTTTGAGTTTAGCTGGGAGTCATTTTTAAAAAGCTAAATATAATGTGATGCGATAAATATCACTGAAGCCATTTGATGCCATAAGCAGGCAGAAGCCACTTTACCTATTGACCATGATCTGCTTTCTGGAGCAGCCAGATGAATAGCCTCTGATCTTATGCTTTGTATCAGATTGGTTCCCTTATGTCTTAATAATGCAAAAGTATAAGGGACAGGATAATAGGAGGGAATTATAGATTCCAGTAAGAAAAAGTACAAACAAAGTTACAAACCAAGAGAGTAGTGTATTACTCTCACTATGTTTCTGCTTTTCAAGCACCATGTCTAAAAATTAAGACCCAAAAGAATAAATTTCCCTGTTGATAATTAAATCATCAGTCCTTGGAAACAGTAGCTCTTTTCTCATTTTAGCAGAATTATCATCAGACCAGAGAAATTTGATTTGCAGTTGTTTTTCTAATGTTTATTTCAGCTTCAAGTCTAACATGTGTATTTTTTTTTTTAATGACCACCTAGGACTTGAGGAGCATCAATCAACCCAAAATTAGAAAGAATATATAAAATTTAAAAAGATATTGTTTAATTTATATTGACTCAAGATGGAATAAAAAACTTCATTTCAAATTGTATTTCATTATTAAAAGTCAACAAAAACTAGGACGTGCCTGTTTTTCTTTCCACTATTTGAGAGGGGACCCCCCAAAAACCCTGAAATTTATTTATAGCAAATTGTGTATTTATTGTTACATGTTTAAACTTCCATCACATTCAGAGTGCTCTTTGTTTAATGAAATACACCTATCAAGATACTTTTTCCACTGCTAAAAACAGAAAACAGTTTTTGAACTTGTCAATTTTGATGCCTTTTATTGCTTCTTCCATTTTTGTTTCACCTCTTCCACAGGCGAAATGTTTCCCTTTGGGAACTTTTTTCATCCAGGAAAACAAACAAAAAGTTGACATGGCAAGATCCGATGAAAAGGGAAGGTGAGGCATGGGGGTCATGTGTTCTGGATTAAAAAGTACTGACAACTTGGGGGAGGGGGGTTGTACTACAAGCAATCTGCCATTCCAAAAAAAAATCCTGTGGGTTTTTTTTTTTTTTAGTCCCCTCTTTGTTTTGAATTAATTATCTATTTTATCAGATAAGAGAAAAGTTAAGAGGATAAAATAATAGAACTAAAAGCATAGAGTGAAATATGACCGAAAGAATGTGGGTTGGATGAACCCAGGGTATTAAAATAAAATAAAGAAGAAGGATTAATATCAACATTAGTATTAGAAAGGTAGAAATTAAAACACTGTTGCCTGAGCCTGTGGGTTTGAGACCAGTCAGGCAACTTGGTGAGACTTCATTCCTACAAAAAATAAAAAAATTAGCCCAACTTGACCGTGCACGCCTGTAGTTCTGGCTACTTGGAAAGTTGAGGCGAAAGAATCACTGGAACCCCGCAGGTCGATATTGGGGTGGCTGTGAGAGTGCCACTGCACTCCAGCCTGGGTGACAAAGTGAGAGTCTGGCTCAAAAAAAAAAAGAAATTAAAACACAATATAATCAGGCAAGTAATGTGAAGAACAAACCGGAGATACTCTCGTATAAAGATAAGTAATAGACTAGAGAAATTATCAGAGAGAGAATAAAGAACTTTTACAAATCAATAACAACAATAGACATTCCAAAATTAAAATGGGCAAAAGAATTCAACAAGGACTATACAAAAAAAAAACACCAAAATTGTTAACAAGCATTTGAAAAGTATCATCATTTATCAAATAATTGCAGATTGAAACCACAAAGAGATACTACTACATACCTGTTGAAATGACTAAAACTTAAAATGACCAACCAATTGAGTATTGACAAGATGTGAAGCAAGTTTGATTCTTATCAGTACCTGTGAGAATATAAAATGGTACTATAAATTTTGTAAAACTGTCTGGCATTTTCTCATGAAAGTAAACATGCACCTACCCTATGGCACAGCAATTTTACCGCCGAGGTTTTCTTTTTTTCTTTTTTAAAATTTCAATACTTTTGGAGGATTCAAATAGTTTTTGGTTTGGGCTTTAAGAATACCCACCACTCCCACCTGTGCACACTGTACCCAATAGGGGATTTTTGTTTTGTCCTTCCACCCTTTTCCCACCTCCATCATCTGAGTCTCCAGTGTCCACCATACCACTCTCTATGTCTTTGCATAGCATTAATTCAGCTCTCACTTGTAAGTAAGAACATATGGTGTTTGGTTTCTGATCCTGAGTTAGTTCCTTTAAGGATGATGTTCTCCAATTCCATTCAAGTTGCTGCAGAAGACAAAGTTTCATGATTTTTGATAGCTGAATAGTATTCCATAGTGCAGCAGTTAAACTTTTTGGCATCAGCGACTGGTTTTATGAAAGACAGTTCTTCCATGGATGGGGGGGGGATCATCAGGCAGATTATCCTAAGGAGTGTGCATCCTAGATCCCTCCCGTGCCCAGTTCAAAAGAAGAGTCACGCATCAGCACTCATTTGGGAATTTGCCTCCACTAATCTGAAAGGAGACAGCTCTGTTAGCCCACTGCTCACCTCCTGCTTTTGTGCCCAATTTCTAATTTGTACCCTTACAGATGGGTGCAAGTTGGACCCCTGCCATACTGTATATATACCACATTTTCATTATGCACTCATCAGTTGATGGACATTTAGGTTAATTCCACGTCCTTGCAATTGTGAATTGTGCTGCGGATGAGCACGTGAGTGCAGGTGTCTTTTTCATGTAACACTGTCTGTTCTTTTGGATAGATACCTAGAAGTGGGATTGCTGGATCAAATGGTAGATCTACTTTTAGTAGTTTGAGAATTTAAACACTGCTTTTCATAGAGGCTGTAATAATTTACATTTCCACCACCAGTGTATAAGTGCTTCCTTTTCTCTCCAACCATGGCAGCATCTATTGTTTTTTGATTTTTAAAATTATGGTCATTCTGACTGGTGTAAGTACCACTAAGTGTTAAGATAAGCATTTTTAGATATTCACAAAAAGATGTGTAAAAGAATGCTCATAGTGACTTTATTAATAATAGTCTAAAACTGAAATCATCCAAATGTCCATTAATAGAAAAATGGCTACCTAAACTGTATTCATACAGTGGAATACTAACTACTCAGAACAAAAGTAGAATAAATTATTGATATACACAACATAAATTTCCCAAATATTATGTCAAATGAAATAAGTCAGGCACAAGGTGAAGAACAGGCAAAACTAATTCACAGTTATAGAACTCAAAAGAGCTTATTTTTGTGCATGTTGATGACTAGAGTTGGGATTGACTGGAAAGAGTCAGGGGAAACTTTCAAGTCTGATAGGAATATTCTATATTGCAATTTTGGTGTTGTATGCATGGCTGGAACAATGAAAAACAATAAAACTCATCAATTTTGATTGTATAATTTTATGAGTTTTGACCAATGTATTAAGTCATATAATTACCACTAAAATCATGGTATAAAATTATATTGTTTCATAAGGTAGTCAATAGCCAGTGTAGTTAGTGGGTACATGATATTAAGAAGTACTGTAAGACTAAGATACACTCTGGGTTTTAAAAATGTAGTACAGAAAAAAAAAAAGAAATGTAAAGTACTCTAAAATTTTTACATTGGTTATCTGTTGCATTTATAATATTTTGTACACATCCAGTTACATAAAATATATTATTAAAATTAGTTTCACATGTTTCTTTTTTTAAATATGGATACTAGAAAATTTAAAATATATGTGGCTTATGTTATAGCTCTAATGAATAGTGCTGATAGGAGCATTTAACAAAATCATGGATATGGTTTGTGTTAAATCTCTATCTTGTTAAGTTTTTTTATTTGTTCCATCTCTTTTTAGTCTCCCCACTTCCATCTTCTTTTAAATTAATTGAGTATTTAGGTTTCTATTTTTTCTTTACTGTTAGTGTGTTTTCATATATATTTGTCTTACCTTTTTAGTAAATTGATCGAGGGTTAACAATATGCATGTTAGTTTTACACAACCCACAGTGAAATAAAATGATATCTTTCCACATATACTCTGTCCCTTACAATAGAATATTATCTTTGCTTCCCATCTTCTGCACTGCTTGTCATATAATTCTACATACATAAACATTAAAATAAATTGTTATTATTTTTGCTATACACAGGCAGTTATATTTTAAATATAATTTAAAACATATGAAATGTCATTTGCTCACTTTGTAATGGGGCTGTTTGTTTTTTTTTTCTTTTTGTCACGTTTGAGTTACTTATAGATCCTAGTTGTTAGGCCTTTGTCAGATATACTGTTAGAAAATTATTTTCCCCAGACTTTGGGCTATCTCTCCACTCTCTTGATGGTTTCTTTGACTTTGCAGAAACTTGTCAGCTTGATGAGGTCCCACTTGTCTATAGTATATCTTATATATCTTATTGCCTGGGCACTTGGAGTTTTGATCGAGAATTGGTTGCCAGTTCCAATTTCCATAAGAGTATCCCCTGGGTTTTCTAAGGCTCTTATTGTTTGAAGTTTTATGTTTAGGTCTTTGATCCAGTTAGAGTTGATTTTTGTGTGTAGTGATAGGCAGGGGTCTTGTTTTAATCTTCTGCATGTGGTCAGCCTGTTTTCCCAGCATCATTTATTGAATAGGTTCTCCTCTCTCCAGTGGTTGATGGTGGAGGCTTTGTCTAGGATGAGTTGGTTGAGAAATTGAGGTTTTGCTTTTGGGATCTGTATCCTGTTCCATTGGTCTATATGCCCATTCTTGTACTAATACCAAACTGTTTTGATTATTGTAGCTTTATAAAAAGTTTAAAGTCTGGGAGTGTGATACCTCCTGCTTTTTTTTTTTTTTCCTGAGGATTATTTTGGCTTCTCAAAAGAAGACATATGAGCAGCCAAAAGATACATGAAAAAATGCTCAGCCTCACTAGTCATCAAAGAAATGAAAATTAAAATCACACTGAGATACTGCCTAACTCCAGTCAGCATGACCATCATCAGTAACTCAATAAAAAACAACTGATACTGGAGAAAATGCCAGGAAAAGAGAGCACTTCTACACTGTTGGTGGGAATGTAAACTAGTACAACCTCTGTGGAAAACAGTTAGGCAATTCCTAAAAGATCTAAAACTTGACCCTTCATGTGACCCCACAATTCCCATTCTCGGAATATACATGAAGGAACTCAAATCACTCTATGAAAAAGATACCTGCACATGCATGTTTATTGCAGCATTATTCACAATAGCAAAAACATGAAATCATTCATGGTGCCCATCGAAAGAGAACTGGATAAAAAACAATGTGGGACATATACACAATGAAATATTACACAGCTGTAAAGAAGGACAAACTTATGAAATTCAAAGCAACTTGGATGGACTTAGAATCTATAATACTGAGTGACCTTTCACAGAAACAAAGAACTGAGCACCACAGGTTCTCACTCATAAGCAGACCGTGAACAATTATCACAATACAATAAGAAAGGGATTGGCAGTAGTTGGAAACTGCCAGGGGAGGCAGGGTGGAATTGGCAGTAGTGGGAAACTGCCAGGGGAGTGGGAGGCACACCTCATCAACAAGGTTACCTGCATAATGAGCATTTGTATACCCAATCCTGAATTGTACCCCACATCTTCAAAATAAAATATTAAAAAAAAACAAAACAGAAATGTCATTTGAAGTTAACCACTTATTTACCCTTTCTGGTATTCTGAATTTTTCTTTTGCCAGAATAACCTCTTAAAGATATCTTGTAGTGTAGGTCTGCGATGATAAATTGTTTTAATTTTATTTGATTGAAGAATCTTTCTTTTTCTTTCATTTTTGAAATTATGTTTTTTCTGGTTAGATCCTAGATTTGCAGCTATTTCTTTCAGTATTTAAATGATTTCATTCCATTTCTTTGTTCTATCTTGCAGATATCCTTTCAAGGAGGCTGTCACTTTAATCTTTGTTCCTTTGTACTTATCGTTTTTATTGGGTTACTTTTAGATTTTCTTTGTATGACTAGTTTTTAGCAGTTTCATTTTAATGTACCTTGGTGTGGCTTTTTGTTCTTAATCTGTCTGGGTTCTTAGATTTATAAGAATCTCTGGGTTTATAGTTTTCATACAATTTTGAAAAGATTCAACCATTTACTTTTTTTCTTATATACCATTTTTCTTTGTTTTATTTTCTTTCCTATTCTGGAAAGAATATGAATATTATAATCCTTTGCTATTTTCCCTCAGGTCACAGATTCTCTAGTTTTGTTGTTGCTTGTTTGTTTTAAATCTTCTGTCTGTACTTTATTTTGGATAGTTTATAATGCTAGGTCTTTAATTCTACTGATTTTTTCTTTAATATCTAAATTGCTGTTAATTTTATCTATTTTTTCACGTCTGGTATTAAAATTTCTCTAAAATTTTTATATATCTTTTTTGCATCATTTATTTTTAAAATCAGGTTAATGTTTTCTTCAACCTTTCTGAGTATATGGAGCACATTTTTGGGAAATATCTGTTTTAACAATAAAATTTTGGTTAAAACTTATATCATGTGATTTTGGGGTCTGTTAGTATAGATTAAACTTTTTCTGATTATGAGTTATTTTTCTTCTTCTTAACATGTCTGGTAATGTGGACACCAGACAATATGAATCCTACTTTCTGAGGCGCTTGGTAGTATTGCATTCCTTCAAATAGTGTTGAACTTTTTCTGGGATGTAGTCAAATCTTGAAATTTGTTTTACATGTTTGACGTCTGCTTTCAAGTTTTGTTAGGTCAGTGCTGCACAGTCTTTAATCTAGGACTAAATTAGCCGTACTGGGTGATATTTTCTGAGAACTCACATGCTATTTACTTAGATTTTTCAACTGTGGCTGTTGGTAATAGAAACCACATCCTGGTACATGTGAGTTCTGGAAATTGGCTAGTCTATCGTTCTCTGGTGGGTCTTTTTCCAAACTTGTGTGGCTTCCTTTAACACCTTCAATGATTAGTATTTATCCAGAGAGTTTAGGTGTCCTAGGTATGGGTTACTGTACCCTTCTCTCTATGCAACAACTTTTCTCCATTATTGTACCACATATTCTAGCCATCAAAGTCTCCCCCAAATCTGGTTTCTGTTACCTCATATTGTTGAATGCCAGGTTCTTTGTAGGTGCTTTCCTCCTGCACTGTGGCCTAGATACTGCCTCTTGGCAGGAAGCAGAGATAATCTCAGAATTCACTTCATTAGTTTTTCTTCATTTGGTGATCTCGCTTCTGTGCCACCTGTTGCCATATCAGAGAAACAGTGTTATTAACATTTTACTCAGTTTTTCAGGTGTTTGAGGCAGAAACATGAATCTTTTCATTTTAATTCATCTATATCAGAAGTAAAAATTAATTATTTTTTGATTGATTTGTTTCCATATTCAGTAGACTCTAGATTCAGACACTGTTCCTAAGAGGCTTAGAAATTCTTATTGATGCAAAGAATGTAGAAAAATATGTTTTTGATTTTGTGTCTCACTCTGTTGTCCAGTTGGAGTGAAGCGGCATGATCACAGCTCACCACAATCTCAACCTCTTGGGCCCAGGTGATCTTTCTGCCTCAGTCTCCAGAACAGCAGGAACAAGAGGCATGCACTACCATGTCCGGCTAATTTTTTAATTTGTTTTGTGGAGACAAGGTCTTGCTATGTTGCCTAAGCTGGTCTCAAACTCCTCCCGTTTTGGTCTCCCAAAGTGCTGAGTTTACAGGCATGAGCCACTGAACCCAGTCAAGTTTTTTTTGTAAGTTCTTTATTTTTATGATGTACTTTTCTATCCCTCATGTAAGAATGCAAAATTAGCTAGTTTCTATGTTCACTGATTAGCCCGCCTTCTGCCCAGCTCACTAAATAATGCTGTCACCATCTACACTTTGAAAATGATGAATCATAACACTTACTCTACCCACCTTTCTCCTGCTCTGGTGTGTTCTATTCACCAAAGTCTTTTTAATGAAAAAAAATTACTTATTTATGATGGTGTATTATAACATAAAATTTCAGTGAAAATTAGTATTCTACATTACTGAAACGTTATTCTCTGTTTACCCACACTAAAATGTTAACCAGCTGTGTTTTGCATCTTTCTCACCTCTTAAACTAAATACGATTTGATATTTTTGATGTTAGAGTTACCCACTTACGAATATCAAGAACTGTATAATATTCTCACATGAAATAAGTGAGGTTCTTGACTCCTTTCCATATGGATGAGATTGCAAAAATCTAATTTTTGGATGAATTTTACATTTCTGTCTAGGTGAATGCCTATGAAAGTGCTTGCAATGTTTTTACTAGAGGAATTCAATATGATATTGAAAATCATGAGGTAAATACATATGCCCCATTCCCCTTCCTCTTTTGACTGCTCTCTGATGAAAGGGTGGCCTGTGGCCAAGACCATTTGTACCTGGTGAAGCTGTTTTGGAGATATGCACACCTGTGTACTCAAGGATTGCACTAAGAGGATAAATACTTTGGGTTTTGTGTCTCTGTATGTCATGGTATTGTTTGTATCTCACTCATTCCTTGCACTGGGGGTATATAACGTATCCTGACACCTACTGGGGCACAGAGTTTTGGATTGACCAGCCGCCATCGTTCCTTTGTATAAGTAATAATAAACCCATGCTTTTGCCAACTTCCTCCAGGTGATTTCTTTGGAATAGGCTAGCATTATGCAAACATCCTGTCTGATTTGAGAGTCCCACAATGAAAAGTCATATTCATTAATTTGTGATACAATAAATATTGAGTACTTGCTATGCTTCAGAGACTGTATACCTGAATGCATAACAACAAATATAAATACCAGTTATATGCGTTGAAACTCGGTTTACATTCCTACCCTTGTTTTTTTTTTTTTTGAGTTGGAGTCTCACTCTGTCACCCAGACTGG
>NW_007249335.1:0-29123 GCF_000164805.1 Carlito syrichta | reverse complement strand
ACTCACCTCAGCCTCCCAAAGGCGCGGGATTACAGGCTGAGCCACCGAGCCCGGTTATAACCTTGTTTTTTATAGTGAGATTTAATTTTCCATAGTGGGTCAACTATATTATATTTAAAAGTGATAGTAAAATTTAATTTTTAGTCAATAACTCTTTACCATTCTTTTAATCCTAAGCAAAAATTATCAAAGTGCTTTCAGTCAGGACTTAAGTGGTTTTGCAGAGTGAATTCAAATAGTGATTGAATGTAAGCTTTTTCTGAGTGAGTAGAAAATAAAACAGATATAAACAAGATTAGTCCAACAGCAGCAGAGATGAAGCTCCACTTTTGTTTTGACAAGCTACTTCAACTTTATGCTTGAGAAGATTCTTTGGACAGTGTGCTTGAATCCTAAGATCACTGCTAGAATAATGTTAACCAATGAAGATGAGTTTTACACCCACAGTAAGGATCAGAATTGGAGAGAAACTTTCCTCAGCAAACCCCCTTCTAAAATGTGATATGTTTTATGGTGACTACTTGGCATTGCACATTTTTCACCGTCAAGCCTTGGGAAACCATTGTGATAGAGCATTTCTGTAAGTGGTTTCAGAGGATTATTTATGGCTCTGCAAGGATGTCAGATTGCCTCATTTTGAGACAATTAAAACAGAAATTTAGGCAGCCGTTATTTGCATCTTTAGGAGAAAACCCATTAACACAAGGCCAGGAGATCATTGGGGCCCGGAGTAGCTACCTTGAATAATAATCCTGGGTCTGGGTAAATTCTAGCAAGCAGAGCAGGTAAAGCCTGTTAGAGCAGTCTGCATGTAGATAGGCAGAAACAGAAACTGAGAGCCTTTTAGGGTGATAACTAATATATTTTTTATGAGGCATACTGAAATGAGACTCCAGAGAGAGTGACAGAAAAGACTGATCAGAGAGAGTAAAATTGGTGACAAGAAGATTGGAAAGTAGAATTCAATGTAGAGCAAATAAATCATGGGGAAGCATGTGCACAGAGGTACAAGGAAGCAGACTAAATGCTAAAATCTACATTTTGCTAGAAACCAGCTTAATGAATTATCTATATGAATATTTAAATTCTTTAATATTTTACCACATATGGGAGAAGACCAGTTGTTGACTAGAAAAAAAATATCATCCCTCTGTCAGGAGGTTCAAAGTCTCATTAGGAAATAAGTGTGCATAGATTTGGAATACAGACTACAGGAAGAATTATTTCAAATAAGTGTTTCATCTTTTTTGAATTAACAGTTTTTGGTCTCTGTGTTAGCTATTAACATACAAATTGACTTACTCTCACAGTTGATATTGACATTGATATTCCCACTTGTTGAAATAAAGATTTAACTAATACCAGATGAAGTAAGGCCAATGTATTTTAAGAGTCGAGGATGATTATGTTCTAGTAGGGATAGATGTGGTTAGGGAGAAAGGTAAAATAAAGAGGTAATTTTTAAAATTCTTTTTCAAAATGTTCCCACCTCTTCTCATATGACATTCCACAAAAAAACTATGTGTGAAAATTCACCATGTTCAGGTGCATGCCAAATACTGGAAACACAAAATATTAAAATTTGATCTCTTTCCTCAAAGAGCTCATATTTCAGGGAATAGACAAAAAAAATTGGGACTTCTGTATGTCTTAAGTTGCTCTGCCAGCAGTGGAGAAATAGAAATATGAGGCAATAACATCTTTTTTTCTTCTTCATGAGTAAGAATACTTGCCTGAACAAATCAGAATGCTAAATAATTTTGTCAATTCAAACCCCATGGAAATGCAGTAAAAACAAGCCTACAACACTAGTTTGTCTATTTCTTACACTCAGAGAAAATTTGACAACTTTCTAATCTATTTATTCTACAGATTGAATCCTCTGAATTAGGAATACTAACCTAAAGTTCACTTACTGTAACAAGTTCATTTTATATTGTTCAACTTTTATTATCACAAAAAGAGGGGACAAGATGAATCAATAAGTGGCAACAAAAAACTTGATTGTAGTTGTAATTTTGACTTAAATAGGATTTATACTTAGTTTTTATGGAGTTTTCATGGAATTTTAAAATTCTATTAACAAATGTTTCAATAGAGACAGAAAATAAATATATGTGAATATATATGTATAAAATACTGCATTTTGTATTTTGAAATAATGTAATATAAGCAATGTGTAATATTATAATACTTTATTTTGTTGTCTGGGCTGGTATCAAACTCCTGGTCTCAAGTGACAAAATTATTTTAATTAAAAAATATTTGTAACTATGTCTGCCATCTATATATTTTTTAATTTGCCATATTTTATTTTCACTCTCTTTTTTTCTGTGTTTGAATTTTTCGAGTTTATATTTTTCATTCTTGGTCTTTCTATTTTATAAAACAGATATAGATGTATAGATATACATCGTTGAATTGCAGTATGATAATACAATAAAATAAACAAAATAATTTTTCAATTTATCATTGTCTACTTAATAAAGAACTCTGAGATTAAGTTATGGGCTCATATATTTTTTTTAAACAGACCACACTAATTCATATTTCACATTCAGTTTTACAGACCTTTGATCTGAATGTTTCTCTTGAAGTAAGTTATAATTTTCACTGATTAAGTTTTTGATAAAATATGAGTTCCTACATGTCTTCTAGTTTGAGTGATAATTTAATTTTCATAAAATATTATGTTTAAGTTAGCTGTGGGAGAAGGGAGGAAGGTGGTGGTGGAGTGATTCAGACTATGCAAGTCTCAGTGTGAGTGAGTGTATGGAAAATTTTGCCTACGTGTTGGTGAGTAAGTGAGCATGTGATTGGCTGAATGAGTGGGGACTCTGGAGCAAGCAGGCAGGGCTCTCTAGGTAAAGCGGTTGGTGCTGCAGCTGCTATGCTTGCACCCTAGTGCCTCCTGGGGGCACTGGAGCGGAGCAGCATTGGCTTTTGTTTTTATGGTTTTTTTTTTTTAAGCAGGAGTTTATTTAGACAGAAAATCTCCCCAAGTGGAAAGGGACCCTAAAGAGGGTTGCCTGCCATTTTTTAAAAATCAGCAAAGCCTTTCCCAGGAAGAAACTGCTGGGAGTGAATATTAGCTCCAGGCTCTGCCTTATCACTGCAGTGCCTGGCCTGACACTGGCAGCAAGGACTACAGAGGGAGTACAATGAGGAAGCCACAGGCAGAGCCCCACTGGAGAAGATGAAACAGGCACCCTGCCACCATGTAGAAACCTAGGCAGGAAAGTGCTCTAGCTTGCTCACTATGGAGCAACAAACCTGAAATCTGTGACTGACAGGTTAACTACTCAGCAGTTGATTACATCTCAGAGGGAATACCCTGAAAGCACAAACTCCAAAGGGACAAGATTAGTGCTGAGTGTCAGGCACCCTACTCCTTACCCTGATTCAGTCACAGGACAAAGGGTGTGACTAGAAAAGGATGAGGAAGACCCCTGAAGAAATCAGCAGTGAGTTCAGGGCTGACCCAACTCCCTATTCTCCAGCAATCCTGAATGTGAGACCCACATTGCTGGGGCACTGCTGAGAGGGACAAACCCAGGTGGAGTCTGGATGTCAGCTGCAATAGGGGGACTCTACTCCAGGATAAGTCTGGCTGGGGTGCCCCCACCAGTACCTCGGAAGAGACAATCCCACACCTTTCCTTTGGAGGGGATCCCCTTGATCATACAAGAGTGGGAGGAGAGTGTTAAAACTCGACCTACCCCCACTGCCTCTTCCTTCCCTGATGGGACACTGGAGAGATTGTGAATAAGGCCACAAATCCACAGGACCCAGCAGAGGGCCTTACCTATGAGCAGTTGAGAGGAACAATTACAGAATCTACAACAAGAGGGCAGGTTGTTTTCTTGTTTTGTTTGTTTGTTTTCTTTTCTTTTCTTTTGTGCATACATGTGTATGCCAGGGCTTGATCTACTTTCCCCCACCTTTTTTTCTTTCTTCTTTTTTCTTTCTTCTTTCATTTTTTGTTTTATGTTTATTTGTATATATGAACGATTGAGTGTTCAACTTTCAGGTTTTTAAAGTTTTTTTGGTGTGTTTTTCTCTTTATTTAGTTTAATGTGTGTGTGAATATATGTGTGAAGGTTTGATTTGAATTCTCTTTCTGTTCTCTTTTTTTTCTTCTTTCATTTTGTATTGGGCATGTGTGTGTTCAGTTTTTCTGCTTTTTTCTTTTTTTTAGTTTGTTTTGATTATGTGTGTGTTTAATTTTTGCTATGATTTCTACTTTTGCTTTTCTGTGATTTTTTATTTTTTAAGTTTTGTCCATCTTATATTATTCTGTTTTTCTCCATTCTCCTCATTGCTATTACTGTATCTTGGACTCAGAGGTACACACATGTACCCACTACATCACCATATAGAGTAGTGGTGGGAAGTGGGTCTCAGGGAACCCATTCCACAATCCTAGCTTGCCATCCTCCACATTATTTGACTATCAAAACTACAAGAAACAGCAAAGCTTTCCAGTCACAGCCCTGTTTCAAAATAGAACAAATTCCCTGATCAGGGAAGAGTAGAGGACTGAGCAAACATTCAAAGTGAAATCTTTTCCCACTTCCACTGAAGAGCAAAACTAAAGAGAAAAGAAAGAAATCTATCATAAATGAGGAAAAAAATCAACAGGAACATAGGTAATTCCCAGTGTTACAAAGAGAAAATACCTGAAAAAAATCAGTCCTAGTCAGGCTCAGTGGCTCAGCCTGTAATCCTATGCCTTTGAGAGGCTGAGGTGAGTGGATTGCCTGAGCTCGTGGGTTCAAGACCTGCCTGGGCAGCGAGACCTCATCTCTACAATAAACCAAAAAATCAACCGGACATGGTAGTGCATGCCTGTAATTCTGGCTACTTGGAAGGCTAAGGAGGAAGGATCACTGGAGCCCAGCAAGTCGAACCTGCGGTGGCTGGGAGTGGCCACTGCACTCCAGTCTGGGCGACAGAGTGAGACTCCAACTTAAAAAAAAAATCAGTCCAAACAATTGAAGTCACCAACGATTGGTCCCAGAATATAATAGGGCTTAGGGAATGGATGGAAACAGTGACTAAGTCTCAAGAAAGACAAGATGTAACACTGAAAGAACTTGTGACAGAAATTTTGGCAATAAAAAATTTCATCCAGAAAATAACAAGATGACAAGCATGGAAAGCAGAATTAATCAAGCAAAAGAAAGAGTCTCAGAACTTGAAGATCAAATAATGGTATTAATCCTATCTGTAAAAAACATAGAAAGAAAACTCAGAAAGGAAAGACAAAGCCTTCAAAGGATATGTGCTTATATCATGAGGCCAAACCTATGTGTGACTGATATCCAGAAGAAGAAAGGGAAATGCAGAACACCTTGGAGCAAGTATTCCAGGAAATTATCCAAGAAAACTTTCCTCCTCTTTTCAGAGATGTGACCATCCAAACACAACAGACACAGAGAACACTTGCAAGATATTAAATGAGCAGACTAACTCCTAGACACATAGTAATTCACTTACACAAAGTAGGTACAAAAGAAAAAAATTCTAAAGGCAGCAAGAGAGAAAGATCAAACTATCTACCAGAGAAAACCAATCAGAATAGCACCAGACCTATCAGCAGCAACACTATAAGCTAGAAAGACTGGAGTCCAATATTCAAAGTCCTCAAAGATAAACAATTTCAACCAGGAAATTGATGAAACTGAGCTCAGCTTCATCAGCAATGAGAATTAAAATCCTTCCCAGATGTCCGATCCCTAAGAGATTATGCAGTTTCCAGACCAGTTAGACAGGAGATGCTTAAAAAGGTATTAAGCACAGAAGAAAGAAAAAAAAAAGAATGACCATGCTCTTCCCAAGAGAACAGAAGAACACATAATCAACAGAGAATACATTGTGACTGCAAATTTGAAAACACACACATAATCAACCCAAAATTTAAAAGAAAACAAAGAAAAAACTTTACAAGAACCTCATGATGGGAATAAACAGTCACATTTCAATAATTAGTCTGAACATGAATGGACAAAATACACCACTGAAAAGACACACAATGGCAAACTGGTTGACAAACCGTGACTCAGTAATTTGCTGCATCCCAGAAAATTCATCTCACCAAAAGGGATGCACACAGACTCAAAGTTAAAGTATAGAAAATGAATTTCCAGGTGAATGGATCACAAAAGAAGGCAGGCATTATGATCTTAATATCAGGTAAAACAACCTTTAAGTTATCAAAAATTTAAAAAGATATGGAAGGACACTAACTAATGATAAAAGGCCCAATCCATCAACAAGTAATATCCATCCTAAACATATATGAACTCAATATAGGAGCACCAGCATTTATAACAATTACTGAGTAAGCTAAAATAAGATATTACTCCAACACTATTATAGCTAAGAGCTTAAATACCCCACTAGCAACCCTAGATAGATCATTGAGACAAAAAAATCAACAAAGAGATTTGGAACTTCAACTTGACACTTGACCAAATGGACTTAATAGGTACCTACAGAACGCCCCACCCAACAACCACAAAATATACATTCTACTCATCACCACATGGAATGTACTCCAAGATCAATCACATTCTCAGTCAAAAATCAGGCATAAACAAATTTCATGGAATCTAAATACTGACTGCCATGCACCTTCTCAGACCAGAGTAGAATAAAAATAAATACTGACACCAACAAAATTTCCCCTAAACCCACAATGATATGGCTACTAAACAACATGATGTGGAATGACTACTGAGTCAACACAGAAATCAAAGCAGAAATTAAAAGATTCCTGAAAACAAATGAAAATGAAGTAACATCTTTTTTTTTTTTGAGTTGGAGTCTCACTCAGTCGCCCAGACTGGAATGCAGTGGCCGCTTCCGGCCACCGCAGCCTCAACCTGCTGGGCTCTGGCGATTCTTCCGCCTCAGCCTTCCGAGTAGCCAGAATTACAGGCGTGTGCTACCACGCTTGGCTGATTTTTTGATTTATTGTAGAGATGAGGTCTCGCTGCCCAGGCGGGTCTTGAACCCGCCGGCTCAGGCAATCCACTCACCTCAGCCTCCCAAAGGCACAGGATTACAGGCTGAGCCACCAAGCCCGGCATGAAGTAACATCTTAACAAAACCTCTGGAATGCCATGAAAGCAGCTTTAAGAGAGGAATTTATATCTCTACAAACACACATCAATAAAATGGAAAGATCACAAGTTAACAGCCTAACAAATCAATTAAGGGAGCTTGAAAGACAAGACCACTAAAATCCTATTTTTAGAATTCAAATCATCAATTCAATACAAAAACCCAAATATGGGACATAGAAGACAAAAATATCATGACAAAAAAAAAAACTGGTTCTTTGAAAGAACAAACAATATTGATGGACTCCCTAGCCAGAATGACAAGAAAAAGAGAGAAGAAGCCCAAATACACACAATCATAAATGCAAAAGTTCAAATCACAACTGACCCTGAAGAAATACAAAAGATTATCAGCGATTCCTATGCACACCTGCATGGAAACAAACTTTCATCTTAAATGAAATGAAGGATTTTCTGACATCACACAACCTCCCAAGGTTGAAACAAACACTGAAACACTAAACAGAGCAATAACAACACAGGAAATTGACTCTATCACTAAAAACAACAACAAATTATTAATTAAAAAATCACCCTGGACCAGATGGTTTTGAGCAGAATTCCACAAAACATACAAGGAGGAGTTAATGCCAATCCTACTGATGGTATTCCAGGCAATAGAGAAGATGGAATTCTCTCCAAATCATTTTTGAAGCTAACATCACACTGATACCCAGACCGAGTAAAGATCCAACAAAAAAAGAGAAATACAGGACAATATCCCTAATGAACATAGATGCAAAAATTCTCAACAAGATTCTAGCAAACCAGATCCAACAACACATTTCAAAAACCATCCACTATGACCAACTAGGCTTCATCCCTGGGATGCAGGGCTGGTTCAACACCCATAAGACCATAACTGTAATTAAATACATCAACAGAAGTAAAAATAAGAATGAAATGATTATATCATTAGACACAGAAAAAGCTTTTTTATAAAATCTAGCATCCTTTCTTGATAAAAACCACCAAACACCAAGGCATAGAAGGAACATACCTCAAAATAGTAAGCACCATCTACAATAAGCCCACAGCCAGCATATTGCTAAATGGACAGAAATTGGAAACATTTCTCTTAAAAACTGGAATAAGATAAGGCTCTCCGCTCTTGTTCAACATTGTATTGAAAGCCCTAGCTAGAGCAATTAGACAAGAGAAGGAAATCAGCAGTATCTAAATAGGAAAAGAGGAAGTATATTTATCTCTCTTTGGTGACTATATGATCCTGTACCTTGAACATCTAAGAGAACCTGTGATAAACCTCCTTGTGCTGATAAAGGACTTAGGCAAAATCTTGGGCTACAAAATAAATGTGCAAAAGACAGTTGCATTCTTATACACCAACAACAAACAGGCAGAGAACCAATTAAAAAGCACAATCTCACTCACCTTAGCCACAGAAAAAATGAAACTCAGCATCTTCCTAACCACAAAAGTGAAAGACCGTTACAAGAAAAACAACATAACACTGCTCAAAGAAATCCAAGAAGACACAAATGGAAAAATATTCCATGATTATGGATAGGAAGAATTAACATAATTAAGATGTCCATTCTACCCAAAGGCAATCTACAGATTCAATGCAATACCCATTAAATTACCAACATAATTCTTCTCAGACCTGGAAATGACAATACAGAAATCCATATGGAAACATAAAAAACCATGAATAACCTAAACAATCCTTAGCAAAAGAAATGAAGCAAGAGGTATCACACTTCTAGACTTTAAACTTTACTATAAGGCTATTATAATTAAAACAAACTGGTATTTGTACAAGAACAGGCATAAGGACCAATTGAATAGTATAAAGATTCTGGAAGTAAAACCTCAATTTCTCAACCACCTCATCTTCAACAAAGCCTTCACCAACAACTACTGGGGAGAGGAGAACCTATTCCGTAAATGGTGCAGGGAAAACTGACTGACCACATGCAGAAGACTGAAACAGGGCCCCTACCTATCACCATACACAAAAATCAACTCTAAATGAACCAAAGACCTAAACATAAAACTCAAACCATAAGAATCTTAGAAAATGCAGGAGACACCCTTATAGAAATTGGAGTAGGCAACAATTTCTCATCAAAAGTCCAAATGTCCATGCCATAAGAGATAAAATAGACAAGTGAGACCTCATTAAACTGAAAAGCTTCTGTAAAATTAAAGAAATCATCAGGAGAGTGGGGAGACAGTCCACAGAATGGGAAAAAGTATTTTCCAACTACATATCTGACAAAGATCTAACACCCAGGACCTGCAGGAACTCAAACGTGTTGGAAGGAAAAAAACAAATAGCCCCATTAAAAAGTGAGCAAAAGACATGAATAAACACTTCTCAAAAGAAGATATATGGACAGCCAATAGACACATTAAGGTGCTCAGCCTCACTAATCATCAGAGAAATGCAAATCAAAACCACACTGAGATACCACCTAACCCTAGTAAGAATGACTATCATTAATTAAACAAACAACAACAGATGCTGGCTGGAATGTGGAGAAAAGGGAATGTTTCTACACTGTTGGTTGGAATGCAAAATAGCTCAACCTCTATGGAAAACAGTGTGTTGATTTCTAAAATAACTAAAAAGTAACCTTCCATATGACCCAGCAATCCCCTTACTGGGAGTATACTTGGACGAACTCAACTCATTCTACATAGAAGATACCTACACACACGTTTATTGTAGCACCATTCACAATAGCAAAAACACGGAACCAATCGTGCTGCCCATCAGAACTGGACTGGATAGAAAAAAATGTGGTACATATACACTATTGTATATTATGCTGCCATATTGAAGGATAAACATATGAACTTTGCAGCAACTTGGATTTAGTCTATAATACTCATTGATCTATCATAGAAACAAAGAACAGAGTATCATATTTTCTCACTCATAAGTGGACCCCGAACATTTGCCATAATCCTACAAGAAAGGGATTGGCAGTAGCGGGATATTGCTGGGGAGGGGGTGGGAACACAACCTCAATAAGTGTACCTGATCTAAAACTAGGCAAAGTGGGAAACAAAGGGAGGTCCAACTTTACCTGTACAATGTCCACTTGTATACCTAATTCTTAATTGTACCCATCTTTTAAATTTATATATATATATATAAAGATCAGCAGCTGTGTACAGCATTTTGAAGATATATTTCTATATTTATCTTGCAGTAAATATTGCCAATAATAGTCTGCTTTACATATCATTTAATTCCTGTAACATGTCTTAGCTCTTAAAGTTAATTCTTTTTTATATTTTATTGGTTCAGAAATGTTGATACTGCACCTAGAGGTAGGTGTGTGTGTGTGCAGCCGGGCGTGGTAGCGCATGCCTGAAATTCCGGCTACACGGAAGGCTGAGGCAGAAGGATCGCCGGAGTCCAGCAGGTCGAGGTTGCGGTGGCCGGGAGCGGCCACTGCACTCCAGTCTGGGCGACAGAGTGAGACTCCAACTCAAAAAAAAAAAAAAAATTCTTGCCTCTCTACACTGGGTAAATATTTTAAATGTAGTAACCCTACTTTTCTTCAGCTCCTAGTAATTTTATTCCATTTTTAAAAGATCATTGGCCTTTTATTTTGTCTCATCACTCTTTGTAACGTATTTTTAAGATATGTCTTAGGACTTCTGAGTATCTGCTTTATAATTTATTTCTTTTTATTTTTGTATTTTTTTTTCTGAGAGTATTTCTCGCTTCAACAATTTAGTTCCTAAGTGTAGTCAATAATATTAAGTATACGTTAAGAGTTTTGTTTTTTTTAAGTTAAAGTTTCAAATCACTGCTACTGATATCTGATGGTAATGGTAACCTAAAGTATTACTCTGTTTGCCCTATTAAGTCTATTTCTTCAAATGGTACTTTTATTTCTTTTTTTCCTTTTTTCTTTTCTTTTTTTCTTGATTTTTGATTTATTACAGAGATGAGGGTACTTCTATTTCTTGAATTTTGTGCCTCTCTTTCCACTGTCGGTTTTCCTTGAGGAGTTTAGAATTTTTGGTTGTGAGATCATGTTGTATTTGAGATTCTTGTTTTTACTACCTTGAAATGCTTGGTTTGGGCTTCCACAATGAAGTAGTAACAATGTAAAACTTCTTCATGTCACTGAGTTCCTTTGTGGAAAAAAAAATAAGAATAGACCCTTTTAAATGCTTGGATGATTAAAACAAACACAAGGCACAATTAAATAAGAAAGTTACTTGATCATGACTCTATTTGAAGAATAACTATAGGCTTGCTGGATTTCTTGGAGGGAAAGTGTTAAACCCACTGTAATTTTTTCTTTAAAATTGGTGTCATTGGCTACCCTTCCTTCTTGGTAAGGAGAAAAAAACCTTCATTATTTTTCAGTTTTTGTATGATCATACACTAACAACTTCACATTAAATTACTTTGATATCTTGTTTTAAATTCAGTTTCTCAGCCAGGCTCGGTGGCTCATCCTGTAACCCCGTGCCTGTAATCCCGCGCCTTTGGGAGGCTGAGATGAGTGGATTGCCTGAGCCTACGGGTTTGAGACCCACCTGGGCAGGCAAGACCTCATCGCTACAATAAATCAAAAAATCAGCCAGGCGTGGTAGCGCGCGCCTGTAGTTCCAGCTACTTGGAAGGCTGAGGCGGAAGGATTGCCGGAGCCCAGCAGGTCGAGGCTGCGGTGGCCGGAAGCGGCTACTGCACTCCAGTCTGGGCGACAGAGTGAGACTCCAACTCAATAAATAAATAAATTAATTAATTAATTAATTAATTCAGTTTCTCATATTAGATAAGTCTTTGATTACTCAATATTCTAAAATGCTTATATGGTTTAAACTGTAATGCAAAACTCAGTAATATTAAGAAAAATGGTATTACTGAGTCATTATCTTGACTTACATTCACATAAAATCTAAGTAGCCTAAAACAAGAAATCTGGTCATTTTACTCTCTCTCTCTCTTTCTCCCCTAGTTGGTTTTTTGTTTATTTGTTTGTTTGTTTAGTTTTTTAATCAGTAAGTCCATTCCCTTTAGAAATGGATTTTCTTCTTTTATTTATGGCTCCCATAAACATATATTTCTAATAATGTTATTGAGGTAAATATAAAGCTTGAAATGTGAGGACAAAAAATCAACATTAGGACCTCAAAGTCAGTGTTCAGCAACCATTTTATACACAAAATAGATACATATTTATACAAAGTGGTCTCTTTAGTGTTACATTGACCAATGGCTGCAAGAATTGCCATAGTTCACTGCCTTAATTTACTTATGAGCATAACAACATCATCCATGAATATATCTTAACATATATCTTAACTATAAAAAAGTTTACAATACATATACAACTGAAAATAAAAAGTATACAACCAGAATGGCTGCTCATATGTTAAGTAAATATCTTTCCAGTTCCAGAAACACATTTATCAAGCAAACAAAACAAAAAAATGGGTGATTGGAACTGAGGATACAAAATTTAAAAGGCAAAGTCTTTTTCCTTAAGATGCTAACTGTATAGTAAATACTGTGATTTGTGCAAAGACAATACACAAAAATTAGGAAAAGTAATGATCTAAACTGAGAGGTCAGGGAAAGCCCTTGGAGGAAGAGAAACTTGAATTGATTTTTAAAATATAAGTACAAGTTTTATATAAAGTCAGAGAGGAGAGGAGATAGAATAAACTGGGTTTTTTTTAAACCTCTATGGAGTTAAAACCCATATTCTACAATTCTCCATATCCTTCTATTCACTCTTCAATTTCTAAACCTCAGTTCCCTTAAAAACATTCTTCTACCTATTTGATGTCAACCACCACACAAATCAATCTGTTGAATTTTGTTTGGCTTCTTGATGAAGTACGTTTTAGCATTTGAGAAACTGACAGAAACTGCTTTTTTGTGTGCATGTACTAAATCACATTGCTATTTAAAATGTATGAGTGGAAAATTACATGTTTTGTCTCCAAACTCAAGGTTGAGAACATTTTATCAAGGGGACTACTGATTGGCCTGACCTCTGTCCAGCATCAACCAGAAGAACAAAGAATATGAACAGAATGGCACAACAGGAGCACTAGGAGTCAGGGACCCAGATCCCAGCAGGCAATTGCAGACCCAGGCAGGCAAGATCCAGAACCAAAGGACAGAAAAATAGAGCAAACACTGATCAGCTCTCATCACCGGGAAAAGGAACTTTTGCATCAGACTTGCTTATTTTATAGTCATGCTGTGCTCAGGTGGCAGGGCCTGTGAGCTTGTGGCTCAAGGGAAAGGGTGCCGTTGATATAAAGTAAAAAAGGAGCAGGTATTTGAATTAGGCTTCCAATACCAATGTTACCACTTATAAACTGTGAAAACTTAGAAAACTATTAATCACAACTTATGTACTTTTTCTCAAATAAGGAAAATATAGCTGTAATCTTGTTGGATTGTTATGACAATTAAATGGAGTATCGAAGGTAAAATTTGTAATCGATTTTAATACATTCTTTCCTGTCCTTTCTTTTGATTAAAACATATAGTGAGAACTGGATTTTTTCCAGGGCCTCCTATAATCACTAGTTGCTGATTTATTGATGTGCTTACCAACATTAAAAATGTGTTAGAGAAGTAGAGGATCCTGTAGGCAAAGAAATAGTATCGGGGCTAAATTGCTTCATCTTCCAGTAATGTAATTCCTTCTTATTTGAACCTCAACTTTTGTGGATTTCACATATGTGATTAAGGGATAGGAAGGTGCTGTAGAGGCAAGAATTGATGCTCAGTATAAGTGAAAAATGCCGGAGAAGCCTACCTTCCCCACCACTCACTTGTACAATTCAAATGCCTCTGTGGTTTTTGACTCCCTTCATTTAATAAATCTCACACTTCATCCTTCCCTGTCTCAGGCAGGAAAAAAAAAAAATTTCTGTATAAATACCATCTTAAGTAAATTAGTGTGTATAGGCATGATTTGTATAATTACAGCAGTTAGTAATTAGTGTAAATAGAAAGCATGTCACAAATAGCAAACATAATTAAATCGCATAAGAAGTCTGGAAAAACCTACACTTTTTTTGGCAGGAAAAAAAGCTTTAGATGAATTCTAAAACTGTATTTTAGAAAAACTTTACTTAAAAATATATTGTGCTTTATATCTAGGTAAAAATTATTAATTCAAAGGGATGCTTCTTAGGAATATTTTTCTTTATTTCAAATAATTTTTGAAATAAAAAAATAAAATTAAAAATTGTAAGCTTTTTCTCATAATGTCCTCTTGTTTTCATGTGATTGATCCCTAAAATAAAAATCCAGGCATAGGACATAATCCAAGTATAGGATCCAGTAGGCAAAGGAATAGTATCTGGGCTGAATTACTTTATCTTCCAGTATCACAATTCCTTCTTATTTCAACCTCAGCTTTTGTGGATTTCACACATGTGATTAAGGGATAGGAAAGTGCTGTAGAGGTAAGCACTGATGTTCAGTATGAGAAAAAAATGCCTGGCTGCCTAATTAGATTGACTAAAAGACAGCTGTGTCTCACATTGTTTCTTTGAAAGAAATTTTGTATTGTCTTAGCATTATCTTTTTAATTTAACAGATTTTTATTGCACAATGTACAGAATTTTAGATTATTTTTTCCTCCATTAAATTTTATGCATGTTAGTCACAGATTAGAACAAATTAAGGACACATGATGAAATCTCCAAATAATCAGCTAAAATTATTTAAGAATAAAAAGCTAATAGGATAGAATAAACAACACATGAAGGCTGAATAAAGGAAAAATAAGTGAAAAAGAACAGATGGCACAAATAGAAAACAAACAGCAAAATGGTAAACTTTAATCCAACTATATTAGTATATACTTAGAGGAGTAGTCAATTGATGGCCACCTCTTGATTTAAGAAAATTAATGTAATTAATCATTGACCGTAATTAACGGTTTCTAATTATTTGTATAATGTGTTTAGCCAGTATATAAATGATGTATTTCAATGTTTAAAGGGAAAATATTAAAGTAGATAACATTACACAGTGATTCTACTCTTAGTCCTTTCTTTTTTTACTATTATTTTATTTTAAAGATGTGGGGTACAATTCAGGATTAGGTACATAAGTGGTTAACATACTGGTGAAGTTTGGACCCCCGCCCCATTGGTCTTTACTTCCTCTGATTTATGATCAGGTACACTTATTGATGTTATATGCCCCCCTTCCTCCCCTGGCAGTGTCCCGCTACTGCCGATCCCTTTCTTGTAGTATTATGATAAACATTCTGAGTCCACTTATGTGTGAGTATATGTAGTAACCAGCTCTTTATTTCTGAGATAGATCACTGAGTATGATGGACTCTAAATCCATCCAAGTTGCTGTGAAGTCCATAATTTTGTCCTTCTTTATGACTGCATAGTATTCCATCATGTAAATGTACCACATTTTTTGTATTCAGTCCACTTTCAATGGGCAGCATGGTTGGTTCCATGTTTTTGCTATTGTGAAAAATGCTGTAATAAACATGCACACACAGATATCTTTTTTGTAGAGTGATTTGAGTTCCTCTAGATATATTCCCAGAAGGGGGATTGCTGGGGTGTATGGAGGGTTGATTTTTAGATCTTTCAGAAATCACCACACTGTTTTCCACAGAGATTGTACTAATTTACACTCTTACCAACAGTGTAGAAGTGTACCCTTTTCCCTGCATCCTCTCCAGTATCTGCTGTTTTTTGAGTTATTGATGATGGCCATCCTGACTGGAGTTAGGTGGTATCTCAGTGCGGTTTTGATTTGCATTTATTTGATGATTAGTAAGGCTGAGCATTTTAAAAAAAATGTATCTGTTGGCTGCTCATATGTCTTCTTTTGATAAGCCTCTATTCATATCTTTTGACCACTTTTTAAGAGGGCTCTTTGTTAAGTATTCTGATAGAAACTGTTTTTTTGTGTGTGTGATTATCATGTACTAACTTACCCTGCTGTTTAAGATGCATGAATGGAAAAATCTCTCCACTTAAACTATGAACTCTTTTAGGTGTAGCAGCCTTATATTTTTTACGTTCTTTATTTTCACATCTCTAAGTATGATGATCTCCAAATAATTCATAGTTGCTTTCAAAGTTGTAAAAAAAGTGAGGGAAATGTGTAAAGTAGTAGTATTTATTTAAGTTGTATTTGTCTCAAAAGATAAAACTAATGTAATCAAAGAACAAACATTATTTGTTCAGTATTTTCGAGTTTAAAAATAATTTTCTTCCATACTAGTTCTTTGCATCTTTACAACAGCCTCATGAAGCAATTACACAGATGAGGGCAAAAACTCAAAGAGGTTAAAGACTAATAGAAAGTCATAGAATGTTCTTTGAAATGCAGCTGGCAAAACTATAAATTAAATCCAGGAACTTCAGCTTTTAAGTACCTGAATCCATTTAATTGCAGGTTAACTACATGCTCTGAAAAGTCATAAAATTGCATTTATAAAAAAAGTAATCCTAATTATTCTTATGAATAACAGATACATAGTTGAAATACTACTTCTTTAAGAGAAAATTTATTTATGCTGTTGATTCTCATTATTCACGTTCTATAAAGTCACTGGAAACACTGGATTTGCTGATACTGAATCATTGCTCCTAGGGAAATATAGGGTTGGATTCCTGCAAGTCATGGTCACAACATTTTCATCAAGGAATCAAGACATAACATTTCTATCTATTTTTTAAAGAACTTTTAAAATCAGTCTTCTATTTAAGATTTTTCTTTTTTGTTTTGCTACTCCTTTTTAAATTTTTTATTGTATTTTAAAGATGTGTGGCACAATTCAGGATTGGTTGTACAAGTGGTCATCTTACAGGTAAAGTTTGGGCCTACCTTTTGTTCCTACTTCACCTGCTTTGAGATCAGGTACACTTATTGATTGTATGTGTCCCTCTGCCTCTCCTGGCAGTTTCCACCTACTGCCAATCCCTTTCTTATAGTATTATGGTAAAAGTTCAAGGTCCACTTATGAGTGAGAATATGTGGTACTCAGTTCTTTGTTTCTGTGAGAGATCACTGAGTATGATAGACTCTAAGTCTAAGTTGCTGCAAAGTCCATAAGTTTGTCCTTCTTTATGCTTGTGTAATATTCTACCGTGTATATGTACCACATTTTTTTATATAGTCCAATGTTGATGGCCAGCAAGGTTGGTTCCACTTTTTTTTGCCATTGTGAAAAGTGCTACAATAAACATGCATGTGCAGGTGTCTTTTTTGTACAGTGATTTAAGTTTCTCTGGGTATATGCCCAGAAGGGGGATTGCTGATTTGTATGGAAGGTCAATTTCTAGTTCTTTTAGGAATTGCCACACTGTTTCCCATAGAGGTTGAAGTAGTTTGCATTCCCACCAATGTAGAAGCATTTCCTTTTCTCCGCATCCTCACCAGCATCTGTTGTTTTTTTTGTTTTGTTAATGATAGCCAGTCTTACTGGAGTTAGATGGTGTGGTTGTGGTTTGCATTTCTCTGATGATTAGTGAGGTTGAACGTTTTTTCATTTGTCTGTTGGAAGCTTGTATGTCTTCTTTTGAGAAGTGACTATTCATGTCTTTTGCCCACTTTTTAATGGGGCTGTTTGTTCTTTTCCTTTCAGTTGGCACATTTAAGTTCCTTGCAGATCCTGGACATTTTTAGGCCTTTGTCAGATATGCAGTTGGCAAATATTCATTCCCATTTTGTGGGCTGTCTTCTCGCTTTCTTGATTTTTTTTTTTTTTTTTGGTTTGCAGAAGCTTTTCAGTCTGATGAGGTCCCACTTGTCTATATTATTTCTTATGGCATGGGCGTTTGATCAGGCATTGGTTGCCTATTTTGATTTATATAAGGGTGTCTCCTTCATTTTCAAAGATTCTTAAAATTTGAACTTTTATATTTAGGTCTTTGAACCATTTAGAGTTGATTTTTTTGTATGGTGATAGGTAAGGTTTCTGTTTCATTCTTATTCACATGGTCAACCAGTTTTTCCAGCACCGATTACTGAGTTTTTGTTTAAAGTTACCTTATTTAATATATATTGTTGATTCATTAGCAATGAACTCAGTCAACAAGAAAAAATCATGCCTGAATGAAGCTTGTGTATTTGAATGAAGCTTATCACACATATTTTCTCTCTAAGATACATCACAGTCTTCTTGTACTTATAACACTAGACAACACTTCACTACTGAGTGTGGGGTAATCTTAAACAGCATCATCACCAAAAAGCACACAAATGTGATAGACACAGTGTTGAATAGAACACAAAAAAGACAGTTGTCTATAATAGGAAAGCTGAAACAAAAAGGTAGACCATCTCTTTCTTCCACCTTGGTTGGAAAAGTATGTGCTGGGTAACTGCATTTCTCACCTCTCTGTGCATGTGCATGTCTTCAAATTACCAGGAAAGCACTGTGCTTATTGATTTGGGGGTTAAAAACGTATGTTATCAGTAGGTAAATCTGTAAATACTGAACCTTGTGAATAATGAAAATCAACTGTTTTTAGTTCCCAAACAAGAAATATTGTGCTAGGTATGAAAGAAATGAAGATAAAATAAGACTGCTGATTTAGAGAAGCTCAACATCTATATGGAGCGATGGAATTTCAACCGAAAATGGCAGTTCAGTGTAATCGTGCTCTTCATTGTTAGAGATTCACAAAGGAATTAACAACTCCAACTTTTGTTTGCAAATCTTTCGTTCTTTTCTTTCCTTATTACACACTCAGAACAGCTTGGCCAATTCTTACCACAATTCTCATCACTTTAAATTTATAAACCAATTCTTCCTTGCTGGTATAAATGAAGTTCATAGAAACACTGGCTTATTGTTCCTCTATTATTTTAGTGCTCAGCAAGGCAAAGTAAGCTTCCATGGAAACTTAAGTTCAGAAAAGTGAAATATTCCTTACATCCCTAAATTACGGTACATCCCATCAGTGAACTAGTTTTATAAACTCTGTTAGAAAAAGATCATATAAGGCTGTAGTATACAACCATAATATCATCATTTCTCTTTTGTTTTTCAAAACAGAAAATTTATTTTTGAAAGAGAGGATTTGGAGTCACATCATCTAAATATGTCCCATTTATTTCCATAAAGTCTAAAATGCCTCCTGTTCCTCAACTTCCCACTTTATTATATTGGGTACCATAATGCTTATTTTAAAATTATACTTTTATGTAGAGATTTGAGCTCTAATCCCATAAATAACTATTTTTTTTCATACCTGTGTATCTGGAAGTCTAAAATTCTCATTGCTTTTCAATTATTTTATTTGCTGCTGCTCCCTGAAAAATAAAGTGCAATTATTTACTAGGCTATTTTCTTTCCTGTAACACATCTATTTTCCTCCAGAATCTGTTATTTTTTTCCATTTTCTCTGAGAATTATATTTTCCTCCAATGTATCCTTCTTTTTGGATACTTCACTCCTGCCAAAACAACACTACCAACTATAATCTCAAAACTATTTAAAACACTATTATTCATGAAAATAAGGCTCCTTGATCATCGCCAGCCGAACTGTCTTTTGTTAGAAATCTCTCATTCATTCAGCCTTGCCACAAGTCCCTGTGCTTTAGATGACAGAACACCGTTTAAACTCAGTTGAGGAGAATATGAGTTAACTTTTAAAGTTAACTTTTTTTTTTTTTTGAGTTGGAGTCTCACTCTTTCGCCCAGACTGGATTGCAGTGACCGCTCCCGGCCACCGCTGCCTCGCCTGCTGGGCTCCAGAGATCCTTCCGCCTCAGCCTTCCCCTTCCGAGTAGCCGGAATTACAGGCATGCGCTACCACGACCGGCTGATTTGTTGATTTATTGTAGAGATGAGGTCTCGCTGCCCAGGCGGGTCTCGAACCCGCGGGCTCAGGCAATTCACTCACTTCAGCTTCCCAAAGGGGCGGAATTACAGGCTGAGTCACCGAGCTCGGCTTAAAGTTAACTTTTAAAGATGCTTGTTTGTGGTTTTAAAATGCCATTGTTTCCTATTGACTAAGTTTAAATTTCACAGTGACCATGGACCTCTTTTAACCTGTCCTAATTTTAAATTTGTCCTCATATTATTATGGAGATATCTTTTTAAAAGAAAAATATACAAAATTTTTACATATTTTCTCTTAAAATTAGCTATACATTTCCACGGCTTTAATGCAAAGCCTTTCTGAGTTTGAATCCTCTAAATTTGAAATTAATTTCAGCTATTATTTGAACAAAGTATTTATTTAGGTGAACTTGAAATGTATATTTCCTTTCCATTCTAGAATGCCAAACTTCCAAAAAACCCTGTTATTCCCCAGATTGTAAGTTAAACTATTTGGAATGTTACCTTCCTTACCTCTAACAGCATTGTTATTTAATGTCATTTATTTGTTGAAATGGGGGTTATTTTGGTAAGAACTGAAGACCTTTTAATTGATATTTATATAAAATTTTAATTGTTTGATCTCTTAGGATCACTTCTGTGACATAGAAAGAGATAATGCACTTTGGTGAAGTTTATACTATAAAAACTCACCGATTATTTACCAGTAGTCTCTCATTTAGAAAATTGCAAATTGTTCTGGGATGTGTGGGCAGTAAAAATGTATTAATATTTTATAGTTTGGTGTCATTAGAGGGAATAGAGGCTTTTGAAATATCATCTTGCTAATCAGTTGATCTTTCCCCTCAATAATTAGATCTTTCAATTTACTTCTGAAATTACTGGAAATGGTATTTTCAGGTAATATAAAGTAAAATTCACTGAATAAAAAATGACATTTGAAAATAATAGATTTTTTTTCTTACATTGAATTCAATTCTCTCACCATTTTTGTGGCTAATTCATTGCTACTAATGTCATTTAAAATTTTGATCTTCTAATTTTTAATGGTTTAGAATTGAGATAATTAGAAAGTACATGATAATGACTAATTAGAATATGAACAGCACTATGCCTGAAGCACAAATAATGAGTGGGAATGTGTTGAATTTTTTTAATGTTTGGAATTATATTGGTATTTGAGAAATGCAATTATCATTTTCAATAGCAATTTTGCTCTTACAAAGACAGTTTAAAAAAGAATTGCAGCTTGAAGCTCCAAATTTGTTCTAATATGTTAAGATCTCACTATATCCTTTTAATTTTGATATCTATAAGTGGTGAATTTAGAGCTGAGATTTATGTCTATTTATAAAAAGGAACATTTGGGGTTACATTAAAATATGTACTACATCCTATTTTTTGAAATGTATTAGACAGCAGGCTGATTCATGATGGGCCAGTTTGCTGGCATTTGTGGGGCTACTGAATTAGTATTCCGAACAATATTTAACTAAATTAAAGTTTTGACTTTTTACTTATCTTTTCACTAAATAACTGTGGGCTGAGGTTGTATTTATAATAGCCATACTATATATTTATGTAGAAAGATATTTTGGTAAAATATAATACTAAAGAATGTGGGAATATTTTTCAATTTATATGAATTATTGGTCTTTATTGAAGATGGTTTGGGAATTGTTCATGGGTTGTGATAATTATTTTGTCACTGATTCCATATTAAAGTTTTTCACTAGGCTGAGTTCTATTAGTTCTGGTAGCCAAGATTAAGCCCATTGGAAGAGCTAGCTTTATACATTGCTCACACATCTCAATATCTAATGCTTGCTCAACTTTCTTATTTTCCTGTATGATATCTCCATCTTTTTTATTTCAATCAAACTAACTCATAATATACAATTAGAATCATTTGTCCTAGAAAAAAACAGAAACTGAGCCTTTAAACTCCAGATAATTTTGGTGTGCCTAGAAAAAACAGACCACTTATAAAACCTCTCTAATACATTGCAATAATCTATGACAGCATTTACTAAAACCTGGGTCAAGAAAAGGTCCAACGTTTCTAAAAACAATTTACAAATAAGCTCTAATTATACAATATGAAGTGGCTTTAGTTTGTTCAAATATGAATCTCAAAATTGAGACAAATATTTTCTGAAATGGACAGATCACATTAGGTTTTATTTACATTTCACTTTGAAATTTGGTCAGATCCCCTAAGTTGTATGAATATGAAAAACTTGAATCAGCCTAAAAACAATGAAACACAGAATATGTACAATAGAGCACAATGAGAAAGAGGTGATGACACTATCAATTTCTGCTTCTTATCAAGTGCTAGCTGAAATAAAAGAAAAAAAAAGATGCCAAATCAAAGAAGTTATCTATGACATAACCATGATCAAGAACTATAATAAGTTTCATAGGAAGTTACTACATTTTATTTTAAACATAAACATTTAACTATCAATATGCATTTCCCCCTAAGTTATCTGAAATTTAAGGTAAGCATATCTAGTCTGAAATTTGGAAAGCATGACAGGTCAGGGATAACCCTTATGTAATATCCTGTCTAGCCTCGTTGTTGTATGAAATGAGGAAATCAGATTGACAACCTGAGGAGACAGGTCCATCTCATATCCCAAAATCAAGCTCTGGAAATAAGAGATCTGAAAAATATTACATCAGAGCAGCTCTGGAAAATGAAACAGGATCAACAGAGCAAACACAAAATAAACAATAATGGCACGCCCAAATCAAATTAATGGTTTTATAAAAAAATAAAATAAAAATTATCTATATTGACTCAAGAACCAAGAGAAAATCTAATTGTCAAAATCACCATAGGAAAGCATTGAAAGTGTAGTTCAAATTTTGGACCTAAAGATACTTCAGTCCTCAAAAGTTATGGCTGAGTTTTTAAAACTTTAAAGGAATACGTACTTCTCGTGTTATAAGTCAGAACCAAATCACTATGTCTCTAGACATACTTCCACTATTAATGTTTAAGAATTCCTATTCATGGATGCTCACCAATATTTTGTGTTATCATATTTACTTTTATAAAAAAAAATTAAAATGTTATATTCTATTATTTCAATTTATATCTTTCTAATTACCAGTCAAATTGAGCATCTGTTCATATGTTTGTTAGTCATTATTAATCATTACTTTTGTAGACATGGATACATTTTGAACGCTACCGTATATATAATGTAGTATTTATACAATAGTATAGTATTTATATAATATATACTGTAGCATCAAAAATGTACTCGTATGGTATAAATGCCCTGTATTTGTTAAGGAGGAACAAAAAAATAGCAATGACACTCACCAAATTTTGCTTCATGATTATCTTCCAAGAGGGCTCAAGCTATAGATAGTGAGCTTTAACTGTAACAGGAGTTTAGACTTTTGTTCACAATTATTTACTTCCTTCTTCCTCTAACATTCATGAAAAGAGTAAATTCATCACCCTATTGATCTGTGCTTGGGCCAGGTGATTTGAATTGAGCAGTAGAATATGGATGGAAGTAAAAGTGTATCAGTCTTTAGGAGAAATTCCACTTTTTTCTCTCACATATCCAGGAGTTTCCATTTCCTATCTAAGTAGGATGTTCTAAGTAATTATTGCCATGCCACCAAAGTCCAAAATTGGTACAGGTAGAACTCAACTGCAGCCTTTAGCAGAACTGACCCAGCGGTCCTTCAGACACATAAGTAAGAAATATGTATTGTGTAAAATTCTTCTATAAATCAATAGAAAAAAATGATATCAACAGGTATATCAAACAGATAAAATGTAAATGAGCACAGTAGGAAAAAAGATGTTTATCTTTGTTAGGACAATGCAGAAAAAAATCAGACAAACAATAATTAAAATGTCAAATAAAGCAGAATTTTTCCCTATCAGATTGGAAACATTGATAACCTGATCATATATATTATTAGTTAGGGTATGGGCAATTGACTGTTATATACCTTTACTAGAAATGTTAATTATTACAATCATTTTGTAATGTAACTTCAGCAGTATTTGTTAACTTAAAATAATTTCAGAGAGTTCCAGTAAGATGGCGATGGTATAGGTGGAACTGTGAGATTCTCGGAACCTAAGTTCCCAAAAAGACTTTTACTTTCCTTCCCCCAGCCCCTGCCCACCACCAGCCTCACCAGTCTGAGGCCCGGAGACCCTCGGTCTCACACAAGGCTGGCTATTACCACCGCCCCCCAGGCTGCTGCTGCTCCACTATAGGTGGCCCTGGCTACAATGTCTCACCCAGTGCCAAGCTGCCACCTGTGGAGGCCCCTGGATACCGCCTTGTGGAGATCTGGGTTCCCTTGCTGGTTACACTGATCTGCCCAGCACTCAGCTGCTTCCAGCTCCCACCCTGACTGGGCTCCCAGCCCAGTGGCCTGGTGCTTGTTTCTCAGAGTTCCAGCTTCCCATCCTGGCTTCTGGGCCCCTACCCAGTCCTATTTCAAGCCACCTCACCAAGGGAGGCTCTAGGTGCCCATTCCTCAGAGATACCAGCTCCATGTCTGGCTGAAGTGCCCTGTGCAGGCTCCAAAGCTGCTGTCACTGCTCACCAGCTGCTCTTTTGAGCTCTGGTCCCACTCTGACTGAAGCACCCAGCCTGCGACTCCATGGTTGTGTAAGGGAACAGTACATCTTAAGGAGGTGCTGATCAGCCACTCTCAGCTCTCAACTCCAGAAGAGGGAACTTCCAGTTCCCTTCTCCACCCCAGGCTACTTGTGGCACACCAGATCCAGCACCCAGCTGTGCTGCTGATCCCCGGTGCCTCACACTCTACCACAGCCCACCATAGTGGATTGCCCATGGACCCAGAAGAGTGGAGAGAAAGGATGGTGGAGAAAAAGGATCCACAAAAGAGGAGCTGCCCACCTCGGCCATTTTCCAGGCAGAGATTTGCATTGCCCAGCCCACCTACAAGCAGCCTCCACCTTGGTTTCTAAGGTAATGTTGCTAAACAGGAGACAAAATCCCTCCCTTATGCTAAATCAGATACAGGCAACTCAGCATCGCAGACCTCTCAGGCAGCAAGCTAAAGGAACAAACCCAAGCTGGGAGTAAATCTATCTGCCCGCAATGAAAGCAAAGGGGAGAGGGTAGAGATCAGAGCCAAAGAGATTTTAGACACTCAGGAAAGATTCCAGAGCTAATCTGGTTTCTTATTTTGACTTTTGATTTTATCATTTTGACTATTTGTTTTGCTCACTTTTGTTTGCTTTTTGACTTAGACTACCTGTTTGTGTTGGGGGAAAATGCATCAAAAGGCATGATTTTATTGGACTGTCTTTGTGTGGTTACTGGTATGCTTTAGGGAATTTTGTTTGTGCGTCTGTTCTTCACTCTTTTCTGGCCTTGTGTCTCTACTTCACATGTTAGTTGGTATGTATGTTTGTTTTCTCTCTCACTCCTCTCTTTCTAACTTCCTCTTGATCCCCCTTTCTTCCACTATTTTCCTTTTTTGTACCTCCTTTTGTTCCAAGGACAAACCTACACCCTGCTGCATGGACAGATTATAAGGTTCCAGTGTGCCCATACACCTGTTGGTGGATACTGGGATCAGCAGATAGATTCTGAGTCATAGCTTCCCCCTTAATCAAACCTCAAAACTGCAAAAAGTACAGTCCCCCACCCACACTCCAACCTCAAAAGTGAACAAAGCCAGAGGACCCTCATAAGAAAGAACAGGAGATTGAACAAATGAAGCAAAAGCAACCCTACCTTCCCTGAAAAACAGAATTAAAGAATGGGAGGAAAGGGGGAGAGAGAGAAAAATCTACACAAATGAAGAAAAACCAAAAGAAGAATATGGGTCTCTCCTAGATCCCTGGGAGGGCAGACACTGAGAAAACTGACTTTGGAATGCAAACAACGAAGAGCACCCAGAATGACTGGTCTCAAACTACAAACCTAGATATCAAGACATTAATGGAGAGATTAAAAAGAATTGAGGAGAGACAGGAAGAAACTAGAAAGAAGTTGATAACTGAGATAACAGTAATAAAGAATACTGTGAATGCAATAAATAGCAAACCGATAAGCATGGAAAGCAGAATTAGCCGAGCAGAAGAAAGAATCTCAGAGCTTGAAGACCAAAATATAGAAATAACCCAAGCTGTCAAAAATATAGAAAAGAAGGTTAAAAAGACAGAAACAAAACCTTCAAGAAATGAGCAATTACTTCAAGAGAAAGAACTTAAGAGTAATTGGCCTTCCTGAAACAGAAAGCGAAACAGAGGCCACCTTGGACCAAACATTCCATGAGATTATTGAAGAAAACTTCTATCATCTCATCAGTGACATAAAAACTCAAACAGGAGATTCAGAGAACCCCTACAAGACAACAAATGAGAAGACCAACTCCCAGACACATAATAATTCACCTAAACAAAGTAGGTGCAAAATAAAAAATCCTAAAAGCAGCAAGAGAAAAAGGACAGATCACCTACCATGGAAGACCAATTAAAATAGCAGCAGATTTATCTATAGAAACCCAGCAGGCAAGGAGAGCTTGGAGTCCTATCTTCAAAGTTCTAAAAGATAAACAATTTCAACCAAGAATAACCTACTCAGCCAAGTTAAGCTTCATCAGCGAGGGAGAATTAAAATCTTTCCCAGATATTCAATCCCTAAGGACTTACGGTGCCACCAGACCACCTCTACAAGAAACATTTAAGAAAGCACTAAACACAGAAGAAAAGGAAAAAAGAACAACAACATTCTTTACAAGAGTAGAGGAAAAAGAATAAAATACACATGAATCAAACCCCAAATCAAAAGAAAGACACCAAACAAAGAGGAACAACAGCAACAACTCTATAAGAACTTTATGATAGGGACCAACTCTCACATTTCAATAATTTGCCTGAATGGGAATGAACTAAATGCACCACTGAAAAGACATAGAAAGGCAAAATGGATAAAATATCACCGGGCAACAATACACTGCCTTCCAGAGATCCATCTCACTAGAAAGGACAGGCACAGACTCAAAGTAAGAGGATGGGAAACAAATTTTCAGGCAAACGGAACACAAAAGAAAGAAGGAGTCACAATCCTAATTTCAGACAAAATACCGTTTAAGCTATCAAAAATTTAAAAAGATACAGAAGGTCAATACATAACAATAAAAGGTTCACTCCATCAATAAGAAATATCTATCCTAAACATATATGCACCCAATGTAGGAGTGCCAACTTTCATAAAACAGCTTCTAGGAAAACTCAAGAAAGATATTGACTCTAACATGATCATGGTCGGAGACTTTAATACCCCACTCACAACCCTAGACAGATAATCAGGACAAAAAATCAGCAGTGAGATTTGGAACTTCAATGTGACTCTGTAGGTATCAAATGGACTTAATTGATACCTACAGAACACTCCACCCAACGACCACAGTGTATACATTCTACTCATCACCACATGGAACATACTCTAAGATCTACCACATACTTGGCCATAAATCAAGCATAAACAAATTTCAAAATATCAAAATTTTCTCAAGCACCCTCTCAGACCACAGTGGAATAAAAATAAACATCAACACCAACAAGGTTCCCCCCAAATCCACAAAGACATGGACACTAAATAGTATGATGCTAAATAACTCCTGGGTTAACAATGAAATCAAAACAGAGATTAAAAGATACCTGGAAACAAATGAAAATGAAGAGACATCTTACCAAAATCTCTGGGACGCCATGAAAGCTGTAATAAGAGGGGAATTCATATCTTTACAAACGCACATGAAGAAAATGGAAGGATCATAAATTAACAGCCTAACAAGTTACCTTGGGAAGCTGAAAAAGCAAGACCACCAAAACCCTAACTTCAGCAGAAGAATCCAGATCACCAAAATAAAAGCCCAAATCTGGGACATAGATGACAAAAAGATAATACAAAAAATCAATGAAACAAAAAGCTGGTTCTTTGAAAGGATAAACAAGATTGATGGTCCCCTAGCTAGACTCACCACGAAAAAAAGAGAAAAAGCCCAAATAAATACAATCAAAAACACAAAAGATGAAGTCACATCTGACAACGAAGAAATACAAAAGATCATTAGAGACTACTATGTATACTTGTATGGAAACAAACTTGAAAACCTTAAGGAAATGGAAGACTTTCTGATATCACACAACCTGACTAGGTTGAAACAAGAACATGAGACCCTAAATAGACCAATAACAATCTAGGAAATTGACCATGTAAAATAAAACTACCTACAAAAACAAAGCCCTGGACCAGATGGCTTTCCAGCAGAATTCTATAAGACATTTAAGGAGGAGCTGATACCAATCCTACTGAAAGTATTCCAGGTGATTGAGAAAGATGGAACCCACCCCAAATCAATTTATGAAATTAATATCACATTGATACCTAAGCCAGGTAAAGACCAAACAAAGAAAGAGAACTACAGGCCAATATCTCTGATGAACATAGGTACCAAAATTCTCAACAAGATCCTAGCAAACCGGATTCAACGACACATCTCAAAAATCATCCATCATGACCAAGTAGGCTTCATCCCCAGGATGCAGGCTGGTTCAACATTTGCAAGACCATAAATGTAATTAAATACATCAACAGACGTCAGAACAAAAACCACATGATTATATCATTAGATGCAGAAAAAGTTTTTGATAAAATCCAGCACCGCTTCTTGATAAAAACCCTTGAACATCTAGGCATACATGGCACATACCTCAAAATAGTAAAAGTCATCTACGAGAAACCCACAGCTAGCATACTCCTAAACAGACAAAAATTGGAACCATTTCCCCTGAAAAGCAGAACAAGATAAGGATACCCACTCTCATGCTTCCTGTTCAATATAATATTGGAAGTCCTGGCTAGAGCAATCAGAAAAGAGAAGGTGATCAGAAGTATCCAAATAGGAAAAGAGGAAGTCAAGTTATTTCTCTTTGCAGACAACATTATTGTGTACCTTGAAAACCCAAGAGAATCTGTCAAAAGCCTCCTTGCACTGAAAAAGGACTTTGGCAAAGTCTCAGGGTATAAAATAAATGTGCAAAAGAAATTGCATTTCTTTACACCAATAATAACCAAACAGAAACACAAATAAAAAGCACAATCCCTTTCACAATAGCCACACACACACACACACACACAAAATGAAATACCTTGGCATCTTCCTAA
>NW_007249334.1:343204-349167 GCF_000164805.1 Carlito syrichta | reverse complement strand
AGGGGGACGGGAGGGAGGCTTGGCTGTCAGGGGAGCCCGTGGACTTCCGCCACCAGGAGACACGTGGCCACCCCGAGGGAAACCGGCCAGCCGCCCTCTCGGCGTGTGGGAGACTCCTCCCCGGGGCTGCCTGTGCTCCTGCACCAGGGGCCGCCCCCACAGACAGCGGACCCTGGACCTGGGGCGGGTGCTGTCCTGCCACGTGCTTGATGGGTGACTGAGCAACCAGCTTGGCCTTTCTATGGCTGTTTCCTCACCATGAAGGGAAGAAAGCTCCCTCTGGGGCCAAGCCCTGGATCCGACTCCCATCCATGAAATAGGGACAGTGCACCTGCCGTGTGCCGGGCTGTGCTGGGCCCTGGACGAGCCACTGTTCCTGCTGCCCAGGCCCCCTCTGCCAGGCAGTCTTCCAGGAGCTCCCCGGGGTCGGGGAAGTCCCTCTTCTGAGCTTACGGTTTACCTTCCCCACTGTGCCTCTCAAGAACCAGGGGCTTCGGGAAGGCGGGGGCAGGTTGTGTCAGCTCTCAATTCCCCGTGAGTTTCGGGCAAACACTAGGTGTCCAAGAAGAACTTGATGACCCGTGTGAACGTGACTTTCATGCAGGCCACGACACACCTGGCTCCCTGCAGTCTGGCGTCCTCCAGGGCCGGGAGGAAGCTGCTGGGGCCCCTGGGTCTGGACAGGCCTGCGGTGGGGGGCCCTCAGGCTCTGCCTGGCTGGGACCCACCAGAGGGGCTGCCCTGGCAGAGAGCTTGGCCTTGCCCAGGGAGGGGTCCCTGGTGACTGGGCAGACGGATGGGCAGGGCTGGCAGGGAGCAGAGTGGGCAGGCAGCTGGGGTGGGCAGGGCAGGGGCAGCCCAGAGTGCAGGGACATTCAGGAAACCCAGGTTTCCCGTCCAGGTGGGCGGGGATGCCTCAGGTTCAGGGCTGAGAGCATTCCTGGGGGCCGATGCTGGGCTTGGCCTTGGATGCCATGATTTAAAGGCGCCCGCGGCCACCCAAGATGGAACGATGGCAGACAGTGGGGGAGCATCTGCAAGGGAAGAGGAACAGTGTGACCAGTTTGCAGGGACCCTGGATGCGGCAGAGGGACCGACTGACCCGGTGAGCCCCTTGCCCCATTCCCCGGATGTGAATGTACCAGGCAGAGGCCCTGAGCCCCGGGCCAGCTCTGCTCGCCTACACCCCAGAAGGGCCGAGGCGCCCACGGTCTCTGAGGACACCCTTGGGCCACGGGCCAGCGACTCAGGAGACTGGAGATGGCGGCTGGGGACACCTGCTGGCCCCTGAGCCTCCTCGGAGTGCGTCTGGGCAGGCCTGGGTGCCAGGCAGAAGCCCGAGGAAGGGACAGGGGCACAGCAGACCTCCGGGCCTGCGCCATAGTAAACACTTACAGAAACCACCCGCCACACCCATCTCCAACCCGAGAGTGACTGGGTGGGACGCAGACACAGGTGTGGGGCGGTCATTGCTTTAATCCGGTCAGCACCCAACACCCAGGAGCTCCAGGGCCTACTGCCCCGCCCGCCCCGCCCCAGGTCGTTTACAAAAATAAATATGAAAAAAGCAGCAACTCTTTAGTGCTCACAAGTTCATCTGACAGCAGTTAAATGTGTGGAAGCATCTGGCGGATCTCCTAAGCTGCACCGGAAGGATCTGGAAGCACTTGGATCGGTCTCGGAGGCACGAGGAGGCAGGGCCCAGCCGCCCGCTCACATCTCCGAGTCCGCATACATGCCGTTGATCAGGTAGTCCACCTGGGTGTAGTCCTTCTTCTTGTAGCTCTCGTAGGCCTGCAGGGCAAACAGGACCAGGACCGTGATGAAAAGGGTCACACCCAGCAAGAGCACGGCCAGGAGGAAAGTCTTGTCCACCGTGGACTCGGCCAGGGGCTGGGTGGTGACCAGCAGGTACTGCCCTGGGGTGCTGAGCTGACATGGGTCCGTGGCCGGCATCCTCGGGGCCCCTGAGCTCCCGGGCGCTGGCCCGGAGGAAGCAGGACCCAGAGGGGCTTTGGTGTCCTGCTCGGGTGTCTGGGCCATGCCCGGCCTGTCGGCGCCCCAGGTGGATGGCGCAGGGCTTGGTGGTGTCGTGGGGGGCGTGGCCTCCACCCCAGGGGCTGGGCTGGTGGGAGGTGCTGGCACTGTGCTGGCCGCGGGCGCCTCGGCTTGTGCTTGGGTGGTGGTCACCGCTGTCGAGGACACCAAAGCCACGGAGGGGGTGGTGGTGGGCTCGGGGGTCGAGCTTGAGGGGGTGGACGTGAGCCTACTTGTATCACGCACAGTCTGGTCTGTGGAACGCTGGGCAGTGGGACCCTGCGTCGGGGGCCTCATGGGGGGCGTGGGGCTTGCTGTGGAGGCCCCGGGACTGTGCTCGGAAGGCTCACGAGGGCCCGTGGGCCGGCCTGCATCTGCCGTCGTCGCGGCCACCGTCTGAGCGGGCGTGGCCAGTGTCACTGGGGCGGATGTCCTCGGCAAGGCGCTGGCCCTTGGCACTGGTGCATGGGGTGTGCCGAGACTCGGAAGCCCAGCGGCGGTGTCCGGGGGGGCCCGTCGTGTGGACGTGGGCACACGTGTCGCGGAGACCCTGGAGGCTGTGCCGGGAGTCAGGCCTCCTGCAGTGGTGGGAGTCGCCCCATGTGTCCTGTTTGTTTCCTCAGCTGGGACTTCAGTAGTGTTGAGCTTGCCCACCAAAGTCCCTTGGGTCACCGGGACAGAAGCTGTCACCGTGGGCGTCGCCTCAGATGTTTTGTTATTGGTAGTTTCCGACGGTAGGTTTTTCCTGACTAACCTTCCCCCCATCTCATTAGGGTGCAAGTAGCCTTGAAGCCAGAAAAAGAGAAGGAGACACTTTCAGTCACGTGCAGGCAGGTGGCAGAGACCACCCAGCACCCAGCTCAGAGGGCTGGCCTGGCAGTGGCCTCTGCTCAGTCCAGGGCGTCGAGGAGGCAGGTGTGAACACGCGTCCCCCTTCTCTCGGTCCCGCCCAGCACGCAGCCCTCGAGGGTGCCCTGGGCGCTCGGCTTTAAAACTCCTCTGCCCGGCCGGGCGTGGTGGCTCACGCCTGTCATCCCAGCACTTTGGGAGGCTGAGGGGAGAGGACTGCCTGAGCTCAGGTGTTCGAGACCCGCCTAGGCAACTTGGCCAGACCTCATCTCTACAATAAACCAAAAAACTAGCCGGGCATGGTGGAACATGCCTGTAGTTCCAGCTACTTGGAAGGCTGAGGCAAAAGGATCGCCGGAGCCCAGCAGGTGAGGTTGGGGTGGTTGTGAGCAGCGTGCCTCTGCACTCCAGCCTGGGTGACAGAGGGAGACTCTGACTCAAAAACTTAAAAAAACCCCCAAAAACTCTTCTGCTCTCCAGAACCCCCAACCCATGGAATGCTTCCAAGTGTCCACTATTGATCCAGTTCCCAAAACATCAGCGTGAAAGTCTCACTGACAGGTGTGATTCACCACCGAAAAACCCCATTAAACACACCGGCGGGTTTACAAAGCAGGTAAATCACTGCATAGACATTTATACCGTCAAAGGACGCTTGGCTTTGGGGACGGATCTGCTACACAAATTCTCGGAGACCAGCGACATCTGGCAGGGCAGGGGGGTGATCAGGTGTGTGACGTGTGAATGAATAAACTCCCTGGTGAAGATCAGCCTCACGGAAGACACGGAACCTTAGAGGGCCTGGCACGGGGACCCTGACAGCTTGGCTGCCCGGTCCTGCCGGGGCCCCCTGCCCACACTGGCCCCAGAGAAAGAGCCTGACCACCCTTCCCTACCCGGCGCTGGGGAAGGCCGGGCTTCCTGGCTCGCTGGCCTGGGTTTGCAGCCACCTCTCACTTACGTGGGTCGCTGGGCGCCACCTGGCTCTCGGACAAGGACAAGGAGGAAATCCAAACGAGCAGGAGGGCTGTCCACATCTTGCAGCCGAGCCGGGAGCGAGGCTGGCGGTCCCTGAGGCCCCTCAGCCTGTCCCCGGCTCCCTTCTGCTTGGCCGCGGGATCTGCGAGGAACGCACGCTGGTCAGCACATGGCTCGCCCGGGGCACAGGCTCTGCGCCGCCCTGCTGTGGCGGGCTCCGCGGGGTCCACGTGCAAATGGGCCAAGTGACGAGCCTGGGCCTGGTGCCCAGGACGAGCACATCGTGCCTCGGCCACGGTGGGGCTGTGACCTGCCCTGTGCCTGGCACCTGACACCCTTCAACCTGATTGCACTATGCAACTCAACCTCAGAAAGTTCCCACTCTCCCGCCAGAGTTCAGAGCCTACCAGGGCAGGAGAGAGAGCCACAACGTGGCCATGTTCACAGGGCCAAGGCCTCTCACTGCCAGGACTGGCCGAGTCTTTCTCCTCGCCTCCTCCCGTGGTCTGCGGACAACACACCAGGCCTAACGCGTCCGTGTGCGTCCCATGACAGACGATCATGCTTTCACATGGGAGACACCGCTTGACCCTCCATCCACCCACCCATCCACTGGTCCATCTGTCCATCAGTCGCACTGTTGTGCTCACTCACCCTCCCTCCACTCACCCTCCCTCCACTCATCTCTTCATCCCTCCCTCCCTCCCTCCAGTGCTGACCAAGTGCCCACCTGCATGCCAGGCAGTGCATTTAGGACAAAAACGATGCCAAGCACACATCCCCGCCCCCAGTGGTGCGCAGCCCAGCAGGATACACAGAAAAGAGGCCACGGGAAGGTGGCCCAAGCATTGAGCGGGGAGGCAATGGCATCTGGGCAGGCCCTGGAGGGAAGAGGCCACCCTCGGGCGAGTGGGTGGATGGGTGGACGGATGGCTGGCGGGGGTGGGTGGGCCTGGTGGAAGAGCAATCACTGGGCCCCATCCCGAAAGCCCGGCGAGGGTGGGAGGCGAGTGGAGAGAAGCAGATGGCCAGAGGGGCACGGCAGGCAGGCACAGCGGACAGGGACCGTCTAGAGCAGGGGTCCTCAAACCACAGCCCACGGGCCACATGCGGCCCGCCGAGGACATTTATCCGGCCCACCAGGTGTTTTTGCCGCCTTAACTTGTTACGACTAGCAGTGACAAATATGGAACCGGACACTGACCATCTCATTAGCCAACAGCAGGCCCATAGTTCCCATTGAAATACTGGTAAGTTTGTTGATTTAACTTTACTTGTTCTTCATCTTAAATACTGTATTTGTTCCCGTTTTGTTTTTTCACTTCAAAATAAGATATGTGCAGTGTGCATAGGAATTTGTTCGTAGTTTTTTTTAAAAACTATAGTCCGCCCTTCCAACGGTCTGAGGGACAGTGAACTGGCCCCCTGCTTTAAAAGTTTGAGGACCCCTGGTCTAGAGCGAGGTGGGAGGTCTGAGGAGCCGAAGCAGTTTGGATTTCTTGGGGGGGGAGTGGACGGGAGCTGCAGCCAGCCGCAGGCCAGAGCGGGGAGATGCTCTCAGTCAAAGAGGTGCAGGGGCTGGGACCAGGCACCGACGGGGGGGGGGAGGGGGGCGCAAATGAACGACGAGTGGGGGAGGAGTGGCTCTCCTTCAGAGACTGCAGGCCCACGGCTCCTCCCACCGGCGTGTCAACAACGCCCTCCTTCACTCGATTCCACAGGGGTGACAAGGCCTGGCTGCGTCTTCAGAAAGATCACTTGGCTGGTTTTTCCAAAAGTAAAACCGGAAGAAGAAGAAAGGCCATGAGTAAGCCGAGCAGGCGAGAGCCCAGACCCCAGAGCTGCGGGACTCGGGCAGGGGTGCTGGGTCACCACTCGTCACCCAGGATGGCGCACCGGGACTGACAAGAGCAGCCTGGCGGCCCTCAGCCTTCACAGTCGCCCCCTGAAGAAATCACAGCAAGCCGGGCTCGGTGGCTCAACCTGTAATCCTGTGCCTTTGAGACCCGCCTGGGCAACTTGGCGAGACCTCATCTCTGCAATAAATCAAAAATTAGCCAGGCGTGGTAGTGCACGCCTGTAGTTCCAGCTACTTGGAA
>NW_007249334.1:335647-343184 GCF_000164805.1 Carlito syrichta | reverse complement strand
GAGGTTGCGGAGGCCAGGAGCGGCCACTGCACTCCAGTCTGGGCGACAGAGTGAGACTCCAACTCAAAAAAAAAAAAAAAGAAATCAGAGCAACAGGGACAAGGGGCCACACAGGGCAGTGGGGTACGGGCCAGACAGGCAGCAGCCAGCAGCACTGCCCGGGTTCCAACCCAGCTCCCAGATGGCCAGGCAAGTGGAATGTGACGCCGGGAGCATCACGGAACCTCTCGGAGCCTTGCTGAGCTGTGTGAGGGCGACACTGGACAAGGCAGGTACCCAGCATGGCGCCCGGCTTGCCACGGCACACCCTGGTACACCTCTAGTCATGTGTACACAAAAGCAGCCCATGTCAGGCAGTGGCTGGGCGGCTTTCTGCCAGCCCCAACGGGGGCTTGCCACCAAGGGACCCCGTGGCAGAAGAGCCCTCTGCACACAAGCCTTTCTGGTACCTTCCATGATGCTCCCGACCCCTTTTGAGAGTCACTCACTTTTTTCTACTTCAAGTGGCGCTTCCCCTTTGAGCTGGCCTATAAGGACTCCTGATGTGTCTGGGTTTGGACAAGCGACGCGGTCTCATGAATGGCACATTTGCACTTGTTTTCTAGAATGCAAAAAGCATTCTTTGTTCTGACAGAAACACGTGGGAGTGGGGTGGGGAGAAAAGAAACAGGCCGACAGCACGACAGGGAAGAGTCGAGGCTGGAAGGTTCTGGGAATAAAGAACTCACAATCCCCCGGCCGCTGAAGCGAAGCAGCTGGGCTTCTGGTAAATACGTGGATTTCTGTGGCACTTGGGGGCCAGCTGCCTCTGCTGAGTGCATTTAAAACGCTGCCACCGCGGGCCCAAGAGGCTTCCCACGCCTGAGCCCTGTGTCTGAAGTTTGCTGGGTGAGTTCAAGTTTGGGAGACATGCCAGGGGCTTCTGATGGGCAGGGTTCGGGGGGGCGGGTCTTATGGACTTTCCCTGTCCTCTCACTACAAACCTTCAGGGCTGGGGTCAGCAAGCTTTTTTGAGAAAGGGCCAGGCAGCAAATATTTTAGACTCTGTGGGCCACACAGTCTGTGTCTCAGCCACTGGATAATGTGCAAGGGGCCGGGCACGGGGGCCCAGGCCTGGAATCCCAGCACTTTGGGAGGCTAAGGTGGGGGGTCTGCTTGAGGCCAGAAGTTCAAGATCAGCCTGGGTAACAAAGCAAGACCTCATCTCTACAGGAAATAGAAAAGGGGAGGGGAAAAAAAAAAGAAATAGAAAAATTAGCCAGTCATGGTGGCATGTGCCTGTAGTTCCAGCTACTCGGGAGCCTGAGGCAGGAGGATCATCTGAGCCCAGGAGTTGGAGGTTGTGGTGCCGTGAGTGCGACACCACACTCCAGCCTGGGTGACAGAGTGAAACCCGATCTCAAAAAAGAACCCAAAATGTAGCCGGGCTCAGTGGCTCAGCCTGGAATCCCAGCATTTTGGGAGGCCAAGGTGAGTGGATTGTCTGAGCCCAGGGGTTTGAGAACAGCCCTGGCAACTTGGCGAGACCTCGTCTCTACAATAAATCAAAAATTAGCCGGGGATGGTAGCGCGTGCCTGTAGTTCTGGCTACTTGGAAGGTTCAGGTGAAAGGATCGCTGGAGCCCAGCAGGTCGAGGCTGCAGTGGCCGTGAACATGCATTGCACTCCATCCTGGGCGGAGGAGTGAGACTCCAACTCAAAAAAAAAAAAAAAGAACCCAAAATATACAAAAGCAGTCCTGGACTATATATAAATAGTGGGCATGGCTGTGTCCCAATAAAACTTTATTGACACAAACAGGCAGCAGGGGCCATGTGGCCCACGGACCAGCCCTTGCTCGAGCACTTCAGCCACCTTCAGGGCGGCTGAAGTAAGGCAGGGAGGCACTGGTTCAGTGCACTGAGTGGTGGTCCTGGTTCCTGGCCAAGCCCTCCCCTTCCCTCGTTCCTGGGTAGCAACAGCCTCCAGAGGGTCTTCTGCTGAGACGCCCCCTCCATCATCCCCATGGAAGCAAGGCAGCGTCCTCTGTGCGGAGGCTGTCCTGTGAGTGTTGTGCCCTTTCAGCACAAGACCCAGAGAACTTCTGTGTCATGGAAGCAGAAGAGGGCCACAGGGGATCATGTGGTCCCTGTTCCCTCAAGCCCGTCCCTGCCTGTGGCCACCACCCTGGTCCACTCCGAAGGCAGGATCTCCGGCGGTGAAGGGCCAAAGACCGGGCCCTCCTTGGCTGCTGTGAGGCCTGGCTGTCTCTCCTTTTTCCTGGACCCTCTGCTGACCCTGGGAAGCCCCCTCAGGGCCCCCTCTGGGCTCACTGTCCCATCACCAGACAGGCAGGCCCAGCCCACGGGGCCAGGACACTCACCAGAGGCCGCTGCTCAGGGCGCGCTCCCAGGCTGGGCTGTCCTCTTCCTCCTCCTCCTTGGAGTGCTGTGGGCTGGGCCTCGTGGGGCCATCGAGGTCGGGCTCTGCAGAGGGTGAGGCAGCGGGGGCAGCACTCCACGGCCAGGCCATGCTTTGTGGCGCTCGGGAGACGAAGGCAGACTCTCTGCTCCGGCAACAAGCGCATCTAGGGTTTGAAAGAGGGTCCACACTCCTCAGGGAAGGCACAGGGAGACCCAGCAAGGCGGGATGGCATTCCACGGGACCCTCGTGACAAAGGAAATGACAGCATGTGTCAAAGCTCCCAAGGCAGTATTCTCTATGCAGAAGCTTCTTCTTCCGAGGCACCTGGACAGATAGCCGAAGGGAGGTCTACGGAGACACGCATCACAGCGTCACCTACCACAGCTCCAACGGAACAGTTCTAACAGTTCTGAAGGATGGTCCCATCCACACAGAAAATACCAGGTGGCTGGTAGAAATAAGCACTTTTTTTTTTAGTTATGGCCTTACTCTGTTGCCCAGGCTGGAGTGCAGTGACTCGATCACAGCTCACGGCAGCCTCAACCTCCCAGGCTCAGGTGATCCTTCTGCCTCAGCCTCCCGAAAAGCTGGGAATACAGGTGTGTGCCATCACACCTGGCTAATTTCTTTATTTTTTGTGGAGACGAGGTCTTGCTATGTTGCCCAGACTGGTCTCAAACTCCTAGGCTCAAGCGATCCTCCCGTCTCAGCCTCACAGAGTACTGGGATGACAGGCATGAACCGCTGTGCCCAGACCCAAATTTCTATGTATTGACGTGGGAAGACACAAACACACATATCATTAAGTGAAAAAAAGCAGCTTACACAACAGCACGTGCACCATGACCCTATCTTGTTTAAGTAGACATACATGAAAGGGCTTGGGCTGCGATGTTAATAGTGATGGTCCCTGGGGAATGAATTCACCTATGAGGTTCATTTTCTATTTTGTCTTTTTTTAATAAGCATGTATCACTTTTGGAAAACATTTTTTGAAAGGCTGAAATAAAAGAAAACAATGGATTTTCTTCTAGGACTTTAGGCTCCAAGACAGAAAGACATAGAGTGATCTCTCCTGATACAACTTCACACACAGACTTTCATAATTTAGCAAACTGATGTAATTTACATATCCAGAGGTACATGTTTCTGGGAGCCAGCCAAAGCTTCAGGGGAGTCCAGTACAGATGTCATGCAAAGACGGTCTCCAGTACCAGCCATCCTCTCACGATGGCCATCTACATAAGCCCAGGAGGGGATTGCAGAAACAGCCCGTCACCTCCCATGGGGGAGACACCCGTAGGCGGTGATGCTGTGGACCCTGCGGGCCTGACCCCCACATGGACACCCACGCGTGCACATGCAGCCACACATGTGCACAAAGCCACACGCATGCCCATCTGCACACACAGTTGCACGCATGCCCATCCACACACACAGCTGTGCATGCACCCCCACATGTGTGCAAGCAGTCCCAGGCATGTGCGAGATCACACACGAAAGGCAAGTGCACACGTGGAACTTCTCCACAAGGCTCAGGACGCTCAAGTCTCTTGGGAAACTTCCACGGGATACCCGCATGCTTCCCCCACAGAAACAGGAACCGGCCGCTATGCCGGCGAGAACAGCCCTGCGCGGGGCCATGACTTCGTCTCTCTGGTCTGGTCCTGCCTCCACGGCCCAACAGAGTATCCTCAATGTCAAGACCAAGTGTGGGGCCCTCTGCCCATCTTTAGAGGTTGACTGGTGGTGGACAAACCGTTTACAAGGTTTCAAATAAGTTTCCCCCACAAAGGCTTCAGAGAGACTCAAATCAGCATCTGGCCCTCAAGACCCACCCAGTTATTCTCATTACTGTCTGGTACAAGGAGACCGGGTAGGTCAAGGTCTCAGGCCAGGATAGATGGGACAAGAGGGACCACAGAAGACAAGGCAGATGGAGAGATGGGAGGGCAGGCTATGCTGGGAGTCGCCCTTCCCAGGGGCCAGCTTCCCACGGATTCCGCAAGGAAGGCCAGCAGGGCACCCCCTTAGCCAGGTGGCGCTCCGTGAGAACGGCATCTCCAGACCATGCCCCGGGGCGTCATCCGCCCTGCCCTTTTCTGAGTCTCCCTCCTGAGATGCGTCCCAAGGCTTCTTGTCTCTGATTTCTTGTGTTCCCAACCTTGGCTTGATTTTTAGCTCCTATGAACTCATTATATGTAGCATGCTGCATGCAAGTTACATGAAATTGGACTCTAAATTGCTTAGCCGGGTGCAGAGGCTGTGCCTGCAATCCCAGTTACTCAGGAGGCTGAGGTGGGAGGATGGCTTGAGCCCAGGAGTTTGAGTTCAACCACTGTGACATAACAAGACCTCCAGACCTCATGTCTCTCTTTTTTTATTTGAGTCAGAGTCTCACTCTGTCACTCAGGCTGGAATGCAGTGGCACGATCACAGCTCACTGCAGCCTCAACCTCCTAGGCCCAGGTGATCCTTCCAACCTCAGCCTCCAGAGTAGCTGAGACTACAGGCACACGCCACCATACCCAGCTAATTTTTTGACTTCTTTTTTTTTTTGTAGAGACAAGGTCTCACTATGTTGCCCAGTCTGGTCTCGAACTCCTGGGCTTAACAATCCTTCTGTCTTTGCCTCCCAAAGTGCTGAAGACTGCATCTCTTTTTTAAAAATTGTTAATTCTTTTTTGGGGCATAGACAGGTTTCAAAGGTCCCACACAAGTAATGCTCCAGCTTGGTAAAGGACTCCAGGCATTACTCCCACATTCTATCCTGTTATTAAGATTCACTTATTGGCCAGGCTCAGTGGCACAGCCTGTAATCCCAGCACTTTGGGAGGCTGAGGCGAGTGGATGGCCTGAGCCCACAGGTTTGAGACCAGCCCAGGCAAACTGGCAAGACCTTGTCTCTACAATAAGTCAAAAAAATTAGCCAGGCGTGGTAGTGCACGTCTGTAGTTCCGGCTACTTGGAAGGCTGAGACAGAAGGATCGCCTGAGCCCAGCAGATTGACGCTGGGGTGGCCGTGAGTGTGCCACTACACTCCAGCCTGGGTGAGAGTGAGATGCCAACTCAAAAAAAAGAAAAAAAAAGACTCACTTATTGGCAGTAGCTCACACCCATAATCCCAGCACTTTGGGAGGCTGAGGTAGGAGAATTGTTTGAGCCTTGGAGTTCCAGAGTAGTCTGGTCAACCTAGCGAGACTTCTCTGTAAAAAATAAAAATTAGCCAGGCTTGGTGGCTCAGCCTGTAATCCCGCGCCTTGGGAGGCTGAGGTGAGTGGATTGCCTGAGCCCACGGGTTCGAGTCCCGCCTGGGCAGTGAGACCTCATCTCTACAATAAATAAAAAAAAATCAGCCAGGCGTGGTAGTATATGCCTGTAATTCCGGCTACTCGGAAGGCTGAGACAGAAGGATCACCAGAGCCCAGCAGGTCGAGGCTGCGGTGGCCGGATGCAGCCACTGCACTCCAGTCTGGGCGACAGAGTGAGACTCCAACTCAAAAAAAAATAAAATAAATAAATAAATAAATAAAAATAAAAATTTACCCAGGCCTGATGGTAGTTCCAGCTACTCAGGAGGCTGAGGCAGAAGAATTGCCTGAGTCCAGTGTCGAGGCTGCGATGAGCTGTGATCACACTATTGCACTCTAGCCTGGGCAACAGACTCAGACCTTGACTCAAAAAAAAAAAAAAAAAAAAAAGACGAACTTATCAGCAGTAACATGGCACTATCCCTCCTCTAAGTAATGAGCAGTAGAAACCAAGGAGTGGGAACAACGAAAACAAATACAGGGCAAACCGCAGGCACCTAATTCTGACACGTCACCTGGCTGAACTTTGATAGCAGAAATCCAAGGAACACAGACTTATAGCTTTGTGTATACAGACATTGTCCTGTAGTCCAAAGGATGTGCCCCTATGGCAGATGGCTACCAGGAATACTGCATATTCATGACATTATGTTAACTACACTGCTGACTTCCCAGTTTCTGGAAGTCACAGCTAAATGGTATCACAGCTAAATGCTAGGGCCCAGCTTTTGCTAGCCATGTGGGTAGGTTTGACATTCGTTTGCCTACTAGGCAGGTCCAGTGCATACATGCAGAACTTGTATTTGAAATACTTTCCTCTCTGACTTTACTGAAATTTTAGAAATGCTTCATGGGGAAGTGGAGGCAGGGAGGCTCAGGGCAAGTTGTTAAAGTCAGATTTCTAAGCCCAATGTTTATTTCTTACTTTGATTTTTATTTATTTTTAGAGATGAGGTCTCGCCAAGTTGCCCAGGCTGGTCTGAAACCCACTGGCTCAGGCAATCCTCTCACCTCGGCCTCCCAAAGTGCTGGGATTATAGGTGTGAGCCACTGTGCCTGGCCTAAAACTTTCTTTCTTTCTTTTTTTTTTTTTGAGTCAGAGTCTTACTCTGTCGCCCAGGCTGGAATGCTGTGGCACGCTGCTCATGGCCACCGCAGCCTTGACCTGCTGGGCTCAGGTGATCCTTCCGCCACAGACTTCCGAGTAGCTGGAACCACAGGCATGTGCCACCACGCCCGGCTTATTATTTTCTTTAATGTTGAGATGAGGTCTTGCCATGCTGCTCGGGCTGGTCTCGAACACCTGGACTCAGGCAATCCTCTCACCTCCGCCTCCCAAAGTGCTGGGATTACAGGCTTGAGCCAATGCACCTTGCACTGATTGCATTTGCTTCTTGAAGCAAATCGTGTGGATGTCGATTCCCTACATCAGCCTGATGGTCAAGTGCGCACCCCAAGCAGTCACATGGGGGGCTACTTAGTGACTCGCAGGTGAAAGTTGGTGCCGCAGAAATGCACCACCCCCTCCCAGGTAGGGAGTCTGGGGTGCGGGGTAGGCAGCCCTTCCTCAGAGGGCGACACTTCCTGGAGCTCAGTCTGGTCCTGGACTTGCCCGGGGAAGACCTTTTGGCTAGCTCGCTCCCCCCACGGGAGTGACCCCACTCTGCTGGACCCTGGGACAGCCGGCCTCCTCTTCTGGAGTCTGGGATCCCGCAGACTCTGCCTCCCCTGCCTCCCGGACCCCCACCCAGGCTCCCTGCGTGCCCCCCGCGAATGCCTCACCTCCCTAGCTCATCGGCCGGCCCTCGGTGCCCTCCTCCGCC
>NW_007249334.1:331550-335148 GCF_000164805.1 Carlito syrichta | reverse complement strand
CTCACCCAGGCCCCGCCTTCTGGGGGCGGGCCCCGGCCACGTTGCGCGCTCGGCCGGAAGAAGCTATTTTCGGCTGGTCTTTGACGGAAGTGGGCGGTCCCGCTCGGGAGACTCGGGGTGCCTGCGGCCGGCCGGGGGCCCCCACATGCCCCGACGGCGCGCAGGGGGCCGAGCGCGAGCGGGTGACCTCGAAACGCCCTGTGAGACCTTCCGCCGCACACCTGGGCCACGTACCTGCACCCGCGCTCCCTCGTCTATGCAGCCCCTGGGGGGGGGCGCGGGGGTGTCCTGCCAGTAACAGCGGAGGTGGCAACCAGCGTGTTTGTGCACCTGCCACGGTCGTGCCAGGCTGTCGACCTGCAGGGCCAGTGACTTGATTCTCCAGCAGCATCACGAGGACCTTCGCCCCTGTGTCACAGATAGGGAAACTGAGTCTCACGAAGTGCTTTGTGGTTGTCGAGACCCGGACGGCAGCGAGTGGAGAGGAAGGCTCGTGGGGCTTGGCTTTCATTGGAAACTGGCTTTGCAAGTCCCTGGCTCCTTGACTGACTCCCAGTCTAAGACCCTCGGGCGTCCCCAGGTCCAAACCAGAACCGGTCTGGGAAATCATCTTACAGGAGTCAACCCCAAAGACTAGATTTCCAGTTTTATAACCTGCCTTGGGGTCTTGGGCAGGAGGCTAAACCAGAGGCAGAGAGCTTGGGGTCTTGGGCAGGAGGCGAAACCAGACGCAGAGAGCTGAGAGAGTGCGAAGACAGGGTCCAGGTCTGAGCGCTGGGAGCAGCTGAAGCGTGTCACCACTGCCAATTCCTGTCTCACCCCACAGCGTCATGCGTGTAGCTTAACCTGCAAAGAGTTGGGTCTCCTGAGGCCCAGGCCAGTAGGAGGGCGTGTGAAGACACAACCCATTTGCTTTGTGTTTGCTTTAATGTTCCCAGCTAGCTCGGATCTCACATGAGAAGTACAGTATCCATGCAGGTAGGCAGTGCGAAGAGGGAATTTCATAGTTGTATGTGCGTATCTTGCGGAGGCGGAGAAAGGTTGAAAGTTAATAGGTTAAACATTGGTCAGGCACAGTGGCTCACCCCTATAATCCTAGCACTTTGGGAGGCCAAGGTGAGAGGATTGCCTGAGTCTACGGATTCGAGACCAGCCTGGAAAACTTGGTGAGACCTCATCTCTACAATAAATCAAAAAAATTAGCCGGGTGTGGTAGCACGTGCCTGTAGTTCCAGCTACTTAGAAGGCTGAGGCGGAAGGCTCACCAGAGCCCAGCAGGTCGAGACTGCGGTGGCTGTGAGCGTGCCACTGCACTCCAGCCTGGGCGACGGAGTGAGACACCCACTCAAAAAAAAAAAAAATAGGTTAAACATCTATCTCAAGAAGTTAGAAAAGAATGGCAAAATAAGCTGAAAAAAATCAAAGAAAGAAAATAATAAGGCTAAGACTATAAGGAGAGCAAAGAAACAAACCAGAGAATGGGAAAAGATATTTACAATAAATGTAACTGACAATTCATGTCCGGAATATATAACATACAAAGAACCCCTCCAAATCAGTAAGAAAAATCCAGAAGACTCAGTAGAAAAATTAGAACACTTTTTTTTAAGGGTCTTGCTCTGTTGCCCAGGCTGGAGTGCAGTGGCATGATCATGGCTCACCACAGCCTTGACCTCCTGGGCTCAAGTGATCCTCCCACCCTAACCTTCCAAGTAGGTGGGACTACAGGCTTGCACCACCCACACCTGACTAATTTCTTGATTTTTTGGTGGGGGAGGGGCTGTTTTGTTTTGTTTTGTTTTTTGTTTTGTTTTTTTTTTTGAGTTGGAGTCTCACTCTGTTGCCCAGACTGGAGTGCAGTGGCCGCTTCCAGCCACCGCAGCCTCAACCCACTGGGCTCCAGCGATCCTTCCGCCTCAGCCTTCCAAGTAGCTGGAACTACAGGCGCGACACCCGGCTCATTTTGATTTATTGTAGAGATGAGGCCTTGTGAAGTTGCCTAGGTGGGTCTCGAACCCACGGGTCCAGGCAATCCACTCACCAATCTTTACTTTAAAGATTTACTTATTACCTCAGAGTCTGTCTTGTTAGACATTAATATATGAACCATCTGGCATTTGATTATTATTATTATTTTTTTAGTTGGAATCTCACTCTGTTTCCCAGGCTGGAGTGCAGGGGCATGCTCATGGCCACCACAGCCTCCAACTGCTGGGCTCTGGTGATCCTTCTGCCTCAACCTTCCAAGTAACTGGAACCACAGGTGCGCGCTACCATGTCCGGTTTATTGATTTACGGTAGAGATGAGGTCTCGTCATGTTGCCCAGGCTGGTCTCGAACCCGTGGGCTCAGGCAATCCTCTCACCTCGGCCTCCCAAAGTGCTGGGATAATAGATGTGAGCCACTGTGCCTGGCCTGATTAATATTTTTTGTTATATATCTTTTTCTATTAATTTACTATCAACTTCTCTATTCTTATATTTTAGATAACTCTCTTTTAAATAGCATGTGATTGGATTTTTTAAAAAGCAAGACTTACAAAGTTTGCCTTTGTTTGTTTGTTTGTTTGTTTTGAGTCAGAGTCTCACTCTGTCTCCCAGGCTGGAGTGCAGTGGCATACTCACAGCCCCACAGCCTACCACTGCTGGGCTCAGATGATACTTTTTCCTCAGCCTTCCAAGTAGCTGGAACCACAGGTGTGCACCACCACATCCAGCTAATTTTTTATTTATTTATTGTAGAGACAAGGTCTCACCAAGCTGCCCAGGCTGGTCTTGAACCCCTGGGCTCAGGCAGTCCTCTTGTCTCAGCCTCCCAAAGTGCTGAAATGGTAGGCATGAACCACTGTGCCCAGCCTATTGTCATATATTTTAAGTTGATGCTTTTAAAATTTTTGTAGAGATGAGGTCTTACTCTGTTGCCCAGGCTGGTCTCAACTCCTAGCCTCAATTGATCCTTCTACCTTGGCCTCTCAAAGCTCTGGGATTACCAGCCTGAGCCACCACGCCCAACCTGATGTTATTTTTTTTTTTTATTTTTTTGAGTTGGATTTTCACTCCGTCGCCCAGGCTGGAGTGCAGTGGCCGCTCCCGGCCACCGCAGCCTCGACCCACTGTGCTCTGGCGATCCTTCCACCTCAGCCTTCCGAGTAGCCGGAATTACAGGCATGCACTACCACGCCCAGCTGATTTTTGATTTATTGTAGAGATGAGGTCTCGCCAAGTTGCCCAGGCAGGTCACAAACCCGCGGCTCAGGCAGTCCACTCACCTCAGCCTCCCAAAGGCGCGGGATTACAGGCTGAGCCACCGAGCCCGGCTTGATGTTCTTTTTAAAACCCTGTTCGACAATGAATATTTATGTTTACCTGTATGTTTACTGTTTTCTTTTTCATCCCTTTTTGCTTTCTAGGCCTCCCATCTGTGGCCACTGCTTCTGCTGAAACAAATTTCTTTTTGTGAGGATCTGCTGTTTGTGAATTGTTTCAGCTTTTTTGGAAAATGTCTGTATTTCTCCCTCATTTTCAAGACATATTTTCCCTAGGTGTACCACTTGAGATGGCCGTTAGTCCTCTTTTTTTTTTTTTTTTTTTTTGGAGTC
>NW_007249334.1:330492-331115 GCF_000164805.1 Carlito syrichta | reverse complement strand
TTTTTGATTTATTGTAGAGATGAGGTCTCACCAAGTTGCCCAGGCAGGTCTCGAACCCGTGGGCTCAGGCAATCCACTTACCTTGGCCTCCCAAAGCGCTGGGATTATAGGCTGAGCCACTGAGCCCAGCCTAGTCCTCTTAATATGCTAAAGATATCCACTTACTGTCTCTCTGACTCCCATTAGTGCCGTTGAGATCTCAAAGCTCTTTGGAATGTCCTCGCTGTCTTTGATACAATGCTGTATCTCAGAGTGAATTCCTTTTTCTTTTTCTGTTCCCTCTATCTCCTCCCCAGCCTTCCTCCCCCACCCAGTTTGCAGAGACAGGAAAATTGCCATGAAAACTCCCATTCAGAAGAGGAAAAAGGCCAGGTTCGGTGGCTCAGCCTGTAATCCCAGCACTTTGAGAGGCCGAAGCCAGTGAATTGCCTGAGCCTGCAGGTTCGAGATCCGCCTGGGGAACTTGGCGAGACCTCATCTCTACAATAAATCAAAAATTAGCCACATGTGGTAGCGCGTGCCTGTAGTTCCAGCTACTTGGAAGGCTGATGCAGAAGGATTGCCGGAGCCCAGCAGGTCAAGGCTGCGGTGGCCGGGAGCGGCCACTGCACTCCAGTCTGGGC